>NW_026889772.1:1810000-1920000 GCF_033153115.1 Saccostrea echinata
TATCAGAAATTTACAGGGCCAAAAAAGCCTAAAGTGAACCTTGCTCTTTTAATTAAGCTTTGTTCCCAGGTTTGGCAAGGTAAACACATTATCAAGATCAAATGGTTTTCTGATATGCCTACATCAAATGGTTATTGAGTACATTTTGCCAAATATATACAAAAATTGCCATCATGATGATAAGCAGGTGATCTTTTTCATGAAAAGGGTGCAATTATTTTAATGTTATAAAGCTGTTTTAATTATGCAACATTAGTTTATTTTTAACTTTACCTTATAGCCTTTTACCTTGTAAATCTGTTTACAGCTTTATCCTGAAAATCTGTTTACAGTTTAATCCTGTAAATTTGTTTACTCTTTATCCTATAAATCTGTTTACAGCTTTATCCTTCAAATCTGTTTACAGCTTTATCTTGTCAATCTATTTACAGCTTTATCCTGTAAACCGGCTTGCAGTTACTGTTACCATGGCCGCTGTCACTTTAATAATGACATCTGTCTATGTGATGCTGGATTCTTTGGACTTGACTGTAACCAGAAATGTCAGGTAATTCAAATATCTAACCAGAAATGTCAGGTAATACAGATATCTAACCAGAAATGTCAGATAATACAGATATCTAACTAGAAATGTCAGATGATACAGATATCTTACCAGAAATGTCAGGTAATACAGATATCTAACCAGACATGTCAGGTAATAAAGATATCTAACTAGAAATGGCAGGTAATAAAGATATCTAACCAGAAATGTCAGGAAATAGAGATTTCTAACCAGAAATGTCAGGTAAATTGGATATCAAACCAGAAATGTCAGGTAAACTAGATATCAAACCAGAAATGTCAAGTAAATGGGCTATCTAACCAGAAATGTCAGATAATACAGATATTATACCAGAAATGTCATGTAATTCAGATATCTAACCAGAAATATCAGGTTATTCAGATATCTAACCAGAAATGTCAGGTGATAGAGATATCTAACCAGAAATGTCAGGTAATTCAGATATCTAACCAGAACTGTCAGGTTATAGTGTGAACCAACCAGAAATGTCAGGTAATACAGATATCTAACCAGAAATGTCAGATGATACAGATATCTAACCAGAAATATCAGGTAAATTGGATATCTAATCAGAAATGTGTGTGAATACAGATATCTAGCCAGAAATGTCAGTTAATAGAGATATCTTATCAGAAATGTTAGATAATACAGATATCTAACCAGAAATGTCAGGTAATAGAGATATCTAACCAGAAATGTCAGGTAAATTGGATATCTAACCAAAAATGTCAGGTAAACTAGATATCAAACCAGAAATGTCAAGTAAATCAGTTATCTAAGCAGAAATGTCAGGTAATACAGATATCTTACCATAAATGTCAGGTAATACAGATATCTAACCAGAAAAGTCAGGTAATACAGATATCTAACCAGAAAATCAGGTAAATACAGCTATCTAAGCAAAAATGTCAGGTAATATAGGTATCTAATCAGAAATGTCAGGTTAATCAGATATCTAACCAGAAATGTCAGGTAATACAGATATCTAACCAGAAATATCAGTTAATACAGTTATCTAACCAGAAATGTTAGGTAATACAGATATCTAACCAGAAATGTCAGGTAATAGAGATATCTAACCAGAAATGTCAGGTAAATTGGATATCTAACCAAAAATGTCAGGTAAACTAGATATTAAACCAGAAATGTCAAGTAAATCAGTTATCTAAGCAGAAATGTCAGGTAATACAGATATCTTACCATAAATGTCAGGTAATACAGATATCTAACCAGAAAAGTCAGATAATACAGATATCTAACGAGAAAATCAGGTAATACAGCTATCTAAGCAAAAATGTCAGGTAATATAGGTATCTAATCAGAAATGTCAGGTTAATCAGATATCTAACCAGAAATGTTAGGTAATACAGATATCTAACCAAAAATATCAGTTAATACAGTTATCTAACCAGAAATGTCAGGTAATATAGATATCTACCAGAAATGTCAGATAATATAGATATCTAACCAGAAATGTCAGGTAATACAGATTTCTAACTAGAATTGTCAGGTAATACAGATATCTAACCAGAAATTTCAGGTAATACAGACATCTTACCAGAAATTTCAGGTAATACAGATATCTAACCAGAAATGTCAGGAATACGGATATCTAACCAGAAATGTGTAATACAGATATCTATCGAAGCAGAATTGTAAGTTAATTCAGATATCTATATAAGCAGAAATGAAATGTCAGGTATATCACCAAATACTTAGTATTGTTCAGCTTCTCTGTTGTTATTCACTTCCACTTTTAAAGTGGGGGATGTTAATATGGATCTGTCTGTTTGTCTGTCATTTTAATAATTTTGATAATGGAAGATTAAAACTTATTGAATCATTATGAATTCAAACTAATAGAGCTACAGTCTCATCTGAGACTTGTTTGATATTAAAGTTTGGAATGTGTTGACTTTATAGAAGCTGACCTATGGCCCTGGTTGTATCTATCGCTGCGACCAGTGTGTCCATAGTGACACGTGTGACCCAATCTCTGGTCAGTGTCAATGTTTACCTGGATACCAGGGGGTTTTCTGTCAACAACCATGTTCTAAGGGTAGCTATGGCAACGGATGTAAACAGAACTGCAGGTACATCATAATTATTCAACTTTTTATATGCCCATCTTAAGACAGGACGTATTATGGTATGGCCTTCATGTCCATCTGTCTGTCTGTTAGATTTTTCCTGTCTTGCTCATAACTTAAATACTATGAGGCCTAGAATACCCAACTTTTTCAGCTGATACATTTTGGGTAAAAGGTGTGTCACACATTAAAAAAGGTTGTTGTAATAACCTTTAATTAAGATGGCATGGCCAAATATAAAAAAAAATTCTGTTTGCCTCATAATTGAAAAACTTTAAGACCTAGAATCGTCAAACTTGGTTACATTCATGCATCTTACATAGAGGGTGTGTCCCATACTACTTAAAGGTCACTGTGGACTTGAATTAAGGTGAAAATAAAAAAAAATATGTTTTTAAGTTACACAATCCCAACAGATGTAAGAGTATTGAAGTCATTATATTAAAAAATGTTAATTCAAGAAAATACACATATCTTTCAGGAATTAGGCATAGGAATCTGGCCTCTTAATTGCAATTGATAGCATCTGTCAAATTTAAATAATTCTTATTGGTAGCCATTACTTTCAAAATTAATTTGGTGTAAAGTTTTAAAATTAATCTGATTGTATAATATAATACTTTTATTTTATTTTTTATATCTCAACACAAATTGCAGAGTGTCATGTCTTGCTAAGAAAACATTTTTACAGTCTAAGAATAAACATAACATTTTGTGTTTTGATGATTTATTAGGCTGTAGCATTGTTCTTCATTCATAAAAAAATACAATGAATAAACTGCAGAGGGGTTTATAACATGATTGAGTCTGTAATATCATGAATATTTAACTTATTCAAATGATATTATAAGATGATATTTAATCTTATTCACAAATCATCACTGACAAAATACTTCATAATGTAAACATGCATATATAAGTCTTTTGGATTGCAATCATTTTTTAAATTTCTGCTTTGTTCATGTATTTTTTTTTATTTGAAAGTTGCCAGAATGGTGGAGAATGTGACAATGTCAATGGAACTTGTCTGTGTCCCACGGGATTCATGGGATCTGATTGTTCTCAGAGGGTAAATATAATGCATTCCTTTCTAGTGAGATACATAGGGCCTGATCTCAGAGGGTTAGTATAATGCATTCCTTACAAGTGAGATACATGGGGCCTGATCTCAGAGGGTTAGTATAATGCATTCCTTACTAGTGAGATACCTGGGGCTTGATCTCAGTGGGTTAGTATAATGCATTCCTTACGAGTGAGATACATGGGGCCTGATCTCAGAGGGTTAGTATAATGCATTCCTTACTAGTGAGATACATGGGGCCTGATCTCAGTAGGTTAGTATAATGCATTCCTTACTAGTGAGATACATGGGGCCTGATCTCAGAGGGTTAGTATAATGCATTCCTTACTAGTGAGATACCTGGGGCCTGATCTCAGAGGGTTAGTATAATGCATTCCTTACAAGTGAGATACATGGGACCTGATCTCAGTGGGTTAGTATAATGCATTCCTTACTAGTGAGATACATGGGACCTGATCTCAGTAGGTTAGTATAATGCATTCCTTACTAGTGAGATACCTGGGGCTTGATCTCAGTGGGTTAGTATAATGCATTCCTTACTAGTGAGATACCTGGGGCTTGATCTCAGTGGGTTAGTATAATGCATTCCTTACTAGTGAGATACATGGGGCCTGATCTCAGTGGGTTAGTATAATGCATTCCTTACTAGTGAGATACATGGGGCCTGATCTCAGTAGGTTAGTATAATGCATTCCTTACTAGTGAGATACATGGGACCTGATCTCAGTGGGTTAGTATAATGGATTCTTTAATTGTGAGATTCATAGGATCTTACTGTTCCCAGAGGGTTATAGTATTATGGATTCTTTACTTGTTAGATTCCAGGGACCTGATTTTTTTCAGAGATTAAGTATAATAGACTGTTAAGTTCTCTTAGACATACACTTATGCACTTCATTGTAGCAGTTATTCTTTTTATCCACATGTAGTGCCCAAAGGGAAAATATGGGCCAGACTGTTCGCTGAACTGTACGTGTGGCCCCTTGTCTGAGGGATGTGATGTCACCACAGGAAAATGTAACTGTCAGCCTGGATTTACTGGAGGTAATGCTAAAATATCAAAAAAAAACAATGTCTTTTAGCTCACCTGAGGCAAAGGCTCAAATTAGATTTTTATTGAAAAGTGATGGTGTATGATTTGTATGGGCAGATAAGTGTGAAAAGTCCTGTCCCACCCTGGCGTACGGCGCCGGCTGTGAGAGATCCTGTCGTGATGTGTGTGATGTCACAGGAATGCTTACCTGTAGTCCTGTAGATGGAGCTTGTCAGTGTCGCCCCGGATACACAGGACAAAAGTGTGACCAGTGTAAGTATAGACAAATTTGTCAAGATGTAGTGCTCATCTGTTCAGAGTATGATGACTGTAATCTTATTACACACATGTGTTTAGATTGTCCTAGTGGGATGTGGGGTGTTTCCTGTGCTCAAAGGTGTTTATGTGGTTCCCATGGTAACTGTGACAGAGAGACAGGTGTGTGTGACTGTGACCCGGGATACAACGGGACATACTGTAATCAGGGTAAGTAAAACTAGCCTAACAATATTCCAATTATCAGTGATGTACTGTAATCAGGGTATGTAAAGCCAGTGTAACAATATTCCAATTATCAATGATGTACTGTAATCAGGGTAAGTAAAGCCAGTGTAACAATATTCCAATTATCAATGATGTACTGTAATCAGGGTATGTAAAGCCAGCCTAACAATATTCCAATTATCAATGATGTACTGTAATCAGGGTATGTAAAGCCAGTGTAACAATATTCCAATTATCAATGATGTACTGTAATCAGGGTATGTAAAGCCAGTGTAACAATATTCCAATTATCAGTGATGGACTGTAATCAGGGTATGTAAAGCCAGTGTAACAATATTCCAATTATCAATGATGTACTGTAATCAGGGTATGTAAAGCCAGTGTAACAATATTCCAATTATCAGTGATGTACTGTAATCAGGGTATGTAAAGCCAGCCTAACAATATTCCAATTATCAATGATGTACTGTAATCAGGGTAAGTAAAGCCAGTGTAACAATATTCCAATTATCAATGATGTACTGTAAACAGGGTATGTAAAGCCAGCCTAACAATATTCCAGATATCAGTGATGTACTGTAATCAGGGTAAGTAAAGCCAGTGTAACAATATTCAAATTATCAATGATGTACTGTAATCAGGGTAAGTAAAGCCAGTGTAACAATATTCCAATTATCAGTGATGTACTGTAATCAGGGTATGTAAAGCCAGCCTAACAATATTCCAAATATCAGTGATGTACTGTAATCAGGGTATGTAAAGCCAGTGTAACAATATTCCAATTATCAATGATGTACTGTAATCAGGGTAAGTAAAGCCAGTGTAACAATATTCCAATTATCAGTGATGTACTGTAATCAGGGTAAGTAAAGCCAGTGTAACAATATTCAAATTATCAATGATGTACTGTAATCAGGGTAAGTAAAGCCAGTGTAACAATATTCCAATTATCAATGATGTATAGTTCATCAAGCATTTTTCTTTAAAAAGAAGGTTATCATAATCTATATGTGATCTTCTTGATTCAGTGTATGAAATGCTGGCTCCATTAGGAGCTGTGTATAACTTAACCTAAATCTTACAGGTGTATGACATTAACTATTGGTTTTTCTTTTCTTTATAGTGTTTGAAGTGCTGGCTTCATTAGGAACAGTGTATAACTGTAGGGTACCAAAATCTTACAGCTGTATGTCATTAACTTTTGGTTTTTCTTATCTTTGTTTATAGTGTGTGATGCTGGTTCCTGGGGAAAACATTGTAGCAATGCCTGTAATTGTGGAGGGGCCAACTGTAACCCTGTCATTGGAGAGTGCTTGTGTCCCCCGGGGAAAATAGGGCACCACTGTGAACAAGGTACATAGAGGATATTCAATGTTTTGTAGATGAATATGGAATTTATTTCACGAGTGGGGCAGAAATTTTTTATATTTTCACGAGTGCGAAGCACGAGTGAAAATATCAAAAAAATGCTGTCTCACGAGTGAAATAAATTCCATATTCATCTACAAAACATTGAATTTTCTGTTTATTACATTTTCTTTGATTTTCCCTTTGCCTCTGTCTTTTCTTAACACAGTGTCATAGGCTTTTCAGTTGACGTCACAGTTGAGCGGTTGAGACGTCATGCCGTAGCTTAGCAGTTGTGTGATTGAAAACATTACATAGCATGGACTTTAGCAACATATTTGGGAAGAAATTTGCAGTTTTAGCTCTATCAAGATGCTTAGTTACTATCTCTATCTTATGACAGGCCATTAGTTATTTTTTACTTACTTTGATATCCTTTCACACTGTGAGAGAATATCATTTTGGTATCCTTTCACACTGTGAGAGAATATCACTTTTATTCAATAAATAAATCACAGTATTTCACTGTCGAAAATGTAATAAAGAGGAATATACAATTTTATAATAGCACTGTGTTAAACAAGATATACTTGGTACAGCCTACTCCAGTTATATAATATTGAACTTGAGGAGATGGCATAGAACATGCTTTGTATTACGTGTGTATATCCATGATCATTGTAAGAAATATAACTCCTTACAATATAAATTAAACTCCACAAAAATTGGTGATCTCACAGTATATTGTAACTGAGTTTTGAGTAAGTTAACATAATGTTTTGATAGAGTGTGGCGGGTTGTCTTTTGGTTTCCAGTTTAAATAAGTTTATTTGATGTCAGATTTTAAGTTTATTTGATGTGTTTTGCTAGAGTGTGGTGCCTCGTACTTTGGTTTCCAATGTGCCCAGCTGTGTGGGTGTCAGAATAACGGTGTGTGTGACAAAGTGACGGGAGAGTGTACCTGTCAGCCGGGCTGGAGTGGAACGTTCTGTGATCAAAGTAGGTCACCCAATTTTCAATGTTGGCAGAAAAAGTAGGTCACCCAACTCTCAATGTCAGCAGAAAAACTAGGTCACCCAACTCAGTGTTGGCAGGAAAAATGTTAACATATTACCTTTAAGCTTAACTAATGTCATTAGTACATGTAAGGCCTCCTTAGGGTGCATGTAAGCAATATTAGAAGTGATTCAAATCTTGATTTCTTTCTTTTATATCCTGAACACAAGGAATATCACAACAATTTTATGCCACAATAATTGTGCTAATGAACTGATGTTGAAGTAAACTCTTTGACAATGTTAAGGTGACTTGGACATTGTTAAGGCGACTCTGACATTGTTAAGGTGAACCAGACATTGTTAAGGTGACTCAGACATTGTTAAGGTAACTCTGACATTGTTAAGGTGACTCAGACATTGTTAAGGTGACTCTGACATTGTTAAGATAACTCATTGTTAAAGTGACTTGGACATAGTTGAGGTGAATCAGACTTTGTTATAGTGACTCAGACATTGTTAAGTTGACTCAGACATTGTTAATTTAACTCAGACATTGTTAAGGTGACTTGGACATTGTTAAGGTGAATCAGACATTGTTAATTTAACTCAGACATTGTTAAGGTGACTCTGACATTGTTAAGGTGAATCAGACATTGTTAAGGTGACTCTGACATTGTTAAGGTGAATCAGACATTGTTAAGGTGACTTGGACCTAGTTAAGGTGACTCAGACATTGTTAAGGTGACTCAGACATTGTTGAGGTGAATCAGACATAGTTAAGGTGACTCTGACATTGTTAAGGTGAATCAGACATTGTTAAGGTGACTCGGACCTAGTTAAGGTGACTCAGACATTGTTGAGGTGAATCAGACATTGTTAAGGTGATTTATACATTTTTAGGTTATTCATTCATTGTTAAGTTGACCTGAACATTGTTAAGGTGACTTGGACATTGTTAAGGGGGGTCAGATATTGTTAAGGTGAATCTGACATTGTTGTGTTACAGGGTGTCCTGATGGTATGTACGGAGCTGACTGCAGTAACCAATGTCCTAACTGTCGAAACGGGGGGTCATGTGACAGTATCACAGGATTGTGTCTGTGTGCCGTGGGATATAAAGGGGTTCTCTGTAACCAAAGTAAGTACTGCTGTAGACACAGGGCATTGGATTACAAAAGTATTAGATTTTGAAGTACTGTACACAGCTATTAGATTTTGTTATAAAAACTTTTTTTTAGTTCACCTCATCAAAATTGAGCTTTGCTTTTGATGCACTCCCCTTTTCACCTTTTTGGAGCCATATTTTTCATAAGTGGTCATTGTGTACATATTTGCGTGCCCTATATGAGCTAATCTAATGCACTTATAATGCGTCTGTAAAGAAGTTTTTCAGATTAAGGGTGAAGTTGTCGCTACTCTAACAAAAAAAGGTGATTGTAGTTAATTTTGATAGAAAGAGTAAAATTATTTTTATGAAATACAAGACAATGTGAGTGATTAATACATACATTTATGATCATATTTCAAATACAATCATGTTATGTAATCTTTATTGCAGCTTGTGATCCAGGGACCTGGGGAGCAAACTGCCAGAGTTACTGCCCTTCACCTTGTAAACTAAACTGTGTCCCTACAACAGGGGAATGTCCCTGTCACCAGGGGGCGTGTCTCAATGGAGGAATCTGTAAACAGGTAAATACATTAACCAGAGTTACTGACCTTTATTGTATCCCTACAACAGGGGAGTGTCCTTGTCACCAGGGGGCGTGTCTCAATGGAGGAATCTGTAAACATGTAAATACATTAACCAGAGTTACTGCCCTTCATGGTATCCCTACTACAGGGGAGTGTCCCTGTCACCAGGGGGCGTGTCTCAATGGAGGAATCTGTAAACATGTAATACCTTATCCAGAGTTACTGCCCTTCATGGTATCCCTACTACAGGGGAGTGTCCCTGTCACCAGGGGGCATGGCTCAATGGAGGAATCTGTAAACAGGTAAATACATAAGCCAGAGTTACTGCCCTTCATGGTATCCTTAATACAGGGGAATGTTCCTGTCACCAGGGGGCGTGTCTCAATGGAGGAATCTGTAAACAGGTAAATACATAAGCCAGAGTTACTGCCCTTCATGGTATCCTTAATACAGGGGAATGTTCCTGTCACCAGGGGGCCTGTCTCAATGGAGGAATCTGTAAACAGGTAAATACATTAGCCAGAGTTACTGCCCTTCATTGTGTCTCTACAAAGGGGGAGTGTCCCTGTCACCAGGGGGCGTGTCTCAATGGAGGAATCAATTCGTAAGTCAGAGTTACTGCCCTTTATTGTATCCCTGCAACAGGTGAATGTCCCTGTCACCAGGGGACGTGTATCAATGGAGGAATCTGTAAACAGGTAAATACATTAACCAGAGTTACTGACCTTTATTGTTTTTCTACTACAGGGGAGTGTCCCTGTCACCAGGGGGCATGTCTCAATGGGGGAATCTGTAAACAGGTTAATACATAAGCCAGAGTTCCTGCCCTTTATTGTGTCCCTACTACAGGGGAATGTCCATGTCACCAGGGGCATGTCTCAATGGGGGAATCTGTAAACAGGTTAATACATAAGCCAGAGTTACTGCCCTTTATTGAGTCGGTCAACTGAGAGTTGCTGCCCCTGCTCCTAAGAGTTGCTGAAAAAAAAATTCTAATCAACAAGCAGATGTGGTCATCTATGTGGAGTCATTTAATTTGTTATTTGGTGAAATCTTTAATTAGATCCAATAACTGTTCTCCATCTTTAAAGAATTAAGGATAGAAGATATAAAATGACACATCTCTGTTTTTGGCTCATATGGGCTTAATGCTAAGGTGAACTTTTCTGAACAATGTTTGTCCATTGCTTTTGAGTCTATTTATTTTTTTTTTTTTTACATAGTTATGTTTAACTTCTAATTATAAAAATTAATTCATACTACATGGTAAAAACTTGACAGTTTTTGTTCCTTTTCAGGGTAAATGTATGTCATAGTTTCTTCTTCAGGGAAATATGTGTGGTGGTATGATTTCTTTTTCAGGGTAAATGTGTGTGTCAGTATGGTCTCTTTTTCAGGGTAAATGTGTGTGTCAGTATGGTTTCTTTGGAGATGACTGTTCACAGTCACTAGGGAGAACTCTGGCATCACAGAAATCCAACAGTTGTAAGTGACCATTGTATGTACAAAAAGATCCAATAATATTCTGCCAAAATTAATTGTATACCTTTGAGTAAATAAAATGTTGAATTTTACTGAAAATCATCATATAAATGTCCTTTATTTTTCAGCACCTTCTAGTTTGACCTTGACCTCGGGTCAAGTGGTTGGTATTGTCATGGGTTTACTGGTCCTCATTTTGCTGGTAGTCCTGCTGACTATTTTTATAATGAGACGAAGATATCGCAACCAACAGAACAACATCACATCAATGAACTTAAACAATTCTGTGAGCTTTTAAGAATTGTCCCCATTTAAAAGTATAAAGGGACCAATTAAGTTTATTTATAAGGTCTATTTGGTTTTAATTTATTCATTAAAGTGTATAAATGTATGCATTGTCCCGCCACCCAATTCACAGACAGTTTTCTTACACAGCTCCAGGAGGACAATGACGTACGAGGTTTTACTAATCCTCACTACGATGTCCAGCATTCTGACAACATGGCCGACTCCTCGGGAGGGAAAACAGATACACATTCAGAAGACAGTGCTACTGCTTAATGTAACAACAAGGACAGGGATTCTCTGATCAGATTGTGATACAGTGTACATCTGTGATATTATTATACAACAGCGATACCTGCGACTTCAAAGATTGATGTGGATATATTAACGTTTGTCGAACAATTCACTGAAAGAATTCAAAGTGGATATAAAACTTCTATGCAATAGTTTATTCGTGTAAATGTTTGCCCAATCATTGTGATAATTTCTGAAAGAAAAACTCCAGACTGCTCAGTACATGTGAGTAACTTCTTTTAAGCCCTTTATATCGTGAAATACGACTATTTGTATACTACTGCATTATGTGTATTACTTTGTTATACCTTGGTATTGTACAATAAAGACTCCAATAATAGAGATCGACCATGAAGTTGGGGAGTCTGAACAAATCAAAAAATTCAATTCTTTCAAAAAATGACCATTATGCAGAATAACTTGCAGGCTGGTCTTATGATATTGGGATTGACTACCCAATTGTCTGCTTGTCACATTCACCATGAGCCCTATGTAATGATCAGGTACACTGAATATTCCGTGTCAAATTTACTAGTGGTCTAACAATTGATATGAAATATGTCAGTCAAAGTTTGACCCATTGAAAGGTGGTAGTTGTTAGCAAGGTCATCACCCAAAGTGTGATAGTGTCTGCTATATATACCCTTCACAATTCAATCCATAGTCTGTAAAATACTTTGGATTATAGTGTAAGATAGTATTTGATTGATACGATGTACTTGCCTTAAAATCTATGTCTTGGTTGTTAGGAAGGGGGATGGATGGGGGTGTTTTACCACTTTAGGAGGGGTCCATGTTTCCTATAGGAGAAAAAGGGAGTCCAAGGTCATTATTTGGTTAATAAATCCCAGGGAAGCCTTACACCCCTCCTCCAGCCCCTTGAATCAGTATTGAGTGGCATTAAAATTTAAAAAAAAAATTATTTAAAGTTTCTGTTTCAACTACTGTATCTACTAAGTTTCGGACTCAAAGATGAATTACATCTTTTACATGGTAGATAAGGACGTAACATATTTTTAGAAGTGGAGGAGAATGGTACAACCAGAAAAATAGTGACAAGCCAAAAAAAGGCAATGGATAGTTTCATAAAACTGAAAAATCTTGTACAGGTAACAATGGGGGGGGGGGGGGGTCACATGAGAAACCTTGATCCGGCTCTGCTACAAAAAGTGCGAGGAGGGTTGCGTCTGGCCTCTTAATAATATTTTCTATACATAATTAACAGCAAAAGCCTATTCCCAGAAAAAAGTGGGGGTTTGGGTATCCTGGTAGGATTATAAGCAACATGTAGAGGCATAAAATACTTATTAATTTTGACTGTTTTCTAATGACTCCTGCAAGATAATCTTTGATCCTGATAGGATCAGTCTGTTTTCAAGTGATCAGATATGATTTTTCTTAACTTCCAAAGTTATCATTATCAATTGACATACTTTCTACACCATTCTGTATTTTATTTAAACTTAAGCTTGTTGTGAGGTGTGTTGTAATTGAAATATGTTTGTATTGTTTCATCATGTATATATTGAGTATCACAAGAAACTTCTAGAACATTCTAGAGTGGTCAACATGTATGGTCATTTTTTCTAGAACATTCTTGAATTTCGTGTATATCCAGAATATTCCAGTAACATCTTGTATTTACAATTTCTAGAATTTTCTAGATTTATGTTAATGTATAAATACACTAGATGAAATCCCGCGCAAGCGCGGGGAATAGAATTTATACCACTACCGACAGAAAAAATCCAATAATATATATATTGTAGTTTCTACTGACAGCCAAGAGGCTTATAGCAGGAAGAAATACTTTGTTCAAAATCCCGCATGAAGTAGAAGTACGCCCCCCCCCCCCCCCTCGCGCCTTGTAAAACTTAAATAACAATTTCATTAATTGACGTTTATTGTGAAACCTGTTATATACTATGTTATGGATATTGTATATACTATGTTATGGATATTGTACTTCAGATACTCTTATTTCATTTCCGTCAAGAAATGCACATTTTACTGAGAAATTGATTTTTTTGGGTAAAAATTCACAGGTACTTGGGTCTTGGTTTATAAATATGTATGTACCTTATTGATATGTAAAAACTGTACCTTACCTCTTTTTTTACATATCAATAAGGTACATACATATTTATAATCCAAAACCCAAGTACATGTGTAAAAATTAGATTTTAAATGCACTGGCGGATTTAGAGGGGGCCCAGCCCACTCCCCCTCTCTCATTTTGTGTCCAAAATATACATAAAATTTAATAAATCTGTGTCTGTGGGCCCCTACACCAACCCCAAACTGGTCGCCCCTCCCCCCTTTTTCAAAATTCCTAGATCCACCACTGGAATAGGCCGAGTATTTGATATAAAAGACTTTTCAGAAAAAAAAAACTGAAATGTATTGATTAAAGTACAAAATTTTACAGCATAATTGTATTTGAACAATGCCTTGTTCATTAATTTTCTCTTTTCATGTAAGCAGGTTTATTACGAATTAAGTCCAAATTGTACTTAGGGTTCGTTGCCACGATGCTCTCAGTGAGGAATATATACAAATTTTTACCGATAAATTTATTAGGAAAACCTACTAATTATATGTAATAGTCTTTCGATATATAAATATATTCACAACTTACAATATTATCAATGGTTTACCATTATTTCAATGACAATTCACACAAAAGTTTTTTTTTTATGTTAAAGTAGCCATTTTCTTTTTAACATCGGACTCGATGCTATATGATGTTCTAGAAGCTTCCGTCAATATTAAGATCGGTGAATGACAAAAATAATTTGCACATTTTCATTTTTAATCGGTTATCACAACTCATTTCTTTTATATCATTTAAATCAAGTTTTGATTGAATAATTCAGTAATGACGTTTAATGAAATAAATAAACGATTGCTTGTTGCCAGTTTCATTAAAATTGCCAGTAACTTAGATCCGCCACCCGGAAACGCCACCGTACTCATGTTTTTGCTATTTCATGGCTGTTTATAGAAAATAAAAGTAGACTTTTAATTTAATGTACGATATTTACGATGCAAGTGAAATCTAAATATAGTTTACGGACATCATCTTGTATCATGTGTATTCTTAGAGGAGTAAGTAAGAACTCTGGTGCACCCGTTTCGGAGTTTATTTGCAAAATTTAATATATAAGTATAGATTGTAAATTGTGTGCATGGGTAATTAAGACTAGCGAACAAGGAGACTGTCGTTCGGAGTACAAAGAGACTGGGATAGGATACTCTCACTGGAACATTGTGTATAGTGACAGACACTCTGTTGTATGTTGGTTTGGATTCTTGCTGTAAGTTTGTACTTTTGATTTTTTTTATATATTACTGTAAAGAAATTTTTGTTAAGTTTAAACTGTGTGATTGATTTTTGCTGGCATTTCGGGTTTTTCTGACCCGTAACAGAATTGGGGGCTCGTCCGGGATCAAGAATTTTTGCAGTTTAAATTTATTGTCACAATTTTGTTAATTCATTCGTTGAATTAAATTAATAATAAGCCAGCAGAAATCAACATGGTATTTTCGGTGACAGACTTTCTTAGTTCGCCAAGTGTTCAGGTTTTTGATAAGTTAAAAAAGGATGACTTGATTGCGTTAGGTTTGCACTTTCGGTTAGATGTTAAATCTTCTCTGCGAAAGCAAGACATCAAAATTAAGATTGCAAACAAATTAGTAGAGGAAAACATTTTTGGAAAATACGATCTTCCAGAATATACAGCTAAATCAGAGATAGAACCTTATAAAATGTCAGAATTTTTGCATCAAGTAGAGTTGGAGAAGATACAATTTGAACGAGAAAAATTAGAAAGAGAAAGAGAAGAACGAGAAAGTGAAGAGCAAGAGCGTGAAAGGAAATTTGAGTTGGAAAAATTAGAAAGACAAGAGCGAGAAAGAGAAACTGAAATGAACTTTGAGTTAGAGAAATTAAGATTACAGCACCAAACAGAACTGTCGTTTGTCAAGACTGAATTTGACGCAGCAAAAAATATCAGATTAGTTCCAAGTTCCAAAATTTCAAGAAAAATCTGTGGACAAATATTTCCCCAATTTGAAAAAGTCGCAGAGAATCTCAAATGGCCACGAAATGTTTTGTCAACTATGCTACAAAATGTGCTGGTTGGCAAAGCGACTGAGGTATACTCTGCACCAGGGGTAGCTGAGAGTTCAGACTATGACAAGGTCAAGGCAGCGATATTAAAAGCATACGAATTAGTACCTGAAGCGTATAGACAAAAGTTCAGAAAGTAAAGAAAGTTTGATAATCAAACATATGTTGAATTTTCACGAGAGAAAGAAGATCTATTTGATTACTGGTTTAGATCTAAGAAACGAGATAAAACTTTTGCTAATTTGCGTCAAGTCATCCTGGTAGAAGAGTTTAAGGAATGTGTTCCTCAAGATCTGAAAACACATCTAGAAGATAAGAATGTGAAAACTCTTGAAGAGGCAGCTGTACGTCATATCTGATACTTATACTCTGTCTCATAAAAAGAATTCTGTTACAAGATCTCAGACTAGCAATAATTCTACAAATTCAGACACATATAAAAAGAGTGGTTCAGGGTCTCAGTCTTCCACAAGTCCCCAGTCACCATCGCAAGCTGGTTCCAAGTCCGGTCCAGGACGTTATGAAGGTTCCCCTGGAATAGGGTCGCTTCCTTCTTGTGGTTATTGCAAGAAAACAGGTCATCTGATCAGTGAATGCTTTAAACTTAAGAGAAAAAATGACCTTGTTAAAACTCAGCCACACGCTTGTGCGGCAGTTAGAGGTGATAAGGAAGCCTTAGTTTCGATTTGTTCTGACACTCCTGATGTTCAGGGTTCAAAGTCCAGTTCTGTTGATTCTATGGAGGATTATAAGCCCTTTATGTCTCAGGGATTTGTTTCACTCGGTGACTCTAGCGAAATTAAACCTATTTAGATTTTAGAGATACTTGTGCTGCGCAGACTTTGTTGTTAGAGGGCTTGATTCCTCTGTCGGAGCAGACCTCTACTGGTAGGTCAGTTTTATTACAGGGTGTGGAGCTAGGCGTCATTGATGTTCCCTTGCATAGAATTTGTTGGAAGTCAGATTTAGTTACTGGACCTGTTACCCTAGGTGTTCGACCTACTCTTCCCGTTCCAGGCATTTCTTTGTTGCTAGGCAATGATTTAGCTGGTGGAAAAGTTGTACCAAATCCCATAGTTTGTGAGAAAATCACTTCAGATGTCATGTGTAATGATGAAGACGATGACATATATCCAGCCTGTGTTGTTACTAGAGCGATGGCAAGAAGACAAGAAATGGAGGCAGACCATACTCAAGCCTTTGACAAGACAAATTCCTTTCCTGACATTGATTTGAATGACACTTTCTTTTCTGACCTTGATGGCACTCAAACAAGCATGGAGCCACACAATATCAAAAAGCCGGTGAAAAATGAATCTTTACAAAAATTAAGTGGTGATGAAGTTGAGTCAAATCTACCAGTAAACCAAGACAAGGACATCCTCAGCTGAGCTCGAGAGCAGTTACTTTCTGAACAACATAAAGACCCAGATATCATCCAACTTAGTAAGAGGGCACTTCCACCAGAAGAGGCCACTAAAGTTGAAGAATGCTTCTATGTGAAAGAATGCATCCTTATGCGAAAATGGCAACCATCTGACGCTTTCCCAGATGAAGTGTGGTGTGTTGTTCACCACATAGTGATCCCAGCTGCTTATCGTGGAGATGTCATGAGTTTAGCTCACGACATACCTATGGCAGGTCATTTAAGTGTCAAAAAGACTTATGATAGGATTTTCAGTCATTTTTATTGGCCTAAGGTAAGAAAGGATGTTTCGGAGTTTTGTAGGTCATGTCATGTTTGTCAGATGGTAGGTAAACCGAATCAGAAGATACCATCTGCTCCTCTCCAACCAATTCCAGCTTTTGAAGAACCGTTTAGTTGAGTGTTGGTGGATTGTGTAGGACCTTTGCCTAGGCCTAGATCAGGGAACAGTATTTACTTACCATTATGTGTACATCCACTCGATTCCCTGAATCCATCCTTCTTAGGAATATGAAGGCAAAGACTATAGTCAAGGCTCTAACCAAGTTTTTCAGTTTTGTAGGGTCACCTAAGGCAATTCAGTCAGATCAAGGATCGAATTTTATGTCAGGGTTGTTCCAGCAAGTCATGCATGAGTTCGGCATTAGGCAGTATAGATCAACTGCTTATCATCCTGAGTCTCAGGGGGCGCTAGAATGCTTTCATCAAACCCTAAAGAAGATGCTGAAGACCGATTGTCACCAGTATGAGAAAGACTGGGATGAAGGGTTTCATCTTGTACTATTTGTTGCACGAGAGGCAGTGAAGGAGTCTCTTGGGTTCAGTCCTTTTGAATTGGTGTTCGGTCACACATTTAGAGGTCCTTGAAATTGTTGAAGGAAAAGTGGCTGACTGAGACTAGTAATCTTAAAGTGACAGTACGGCGCATCTAATAAAAAAACTGACTAGATAAAATTTTCCGACAAGATTTGGAATTTTTTTACTACTCATAAATGTATAAACTTTCAGAAAATTACAACTTTTACAATTAAATAATTTGGATTATTTCATTAAAATTAATAGTTATTTATGGGACGTAAAAATATACAACGCAACGTGTTTGGGGTTCCACATTCCATGCTATGCACGCATGCGTAGTTTTCATAAACAAAACAGCATGGTTAGAGAGGGAAGCCCGGTAGGCCTGCTACATTGACAAAGTCGACCAAAAATAAAAAGAAACTGAAAATAGAACTTGAAAAAGCAACTTTCCTGACTAAAATTTAGTTTGGGAATTAATATAATCGCAGGATAAGGAAGAAACGGGAACTCGGCGACACTCACGCAGGGCTCTCGAAGGTTCTATTCGACAGGTTTGTTGATACTTGTTATCATTTTTTCATTTTTCCATCGCTTTCAAAGAAAAAAAATAGTGTAAACTCAACATAAAAATACACCTTTGACTTCTAAACATTGTTGCCATTTGAAATGCTATTTTTTTTTTTAACTGTGCAGAAAAATTTTTGTTTGACATTTGCCGCGATAACGTATGATTAGTTGATTTTCCTTTCTCGGACCCCAATACACAAAACGTCAACATTTGGACTTTTTGCCTGACGCCACGTGCGTCAGGCAGTATAAGGATTAATATTTCAGGGATCCGAAACTAAGTGATCATTCTTAATGAACTAGATTTTCTGGAAGCTGATTTACACTGGAATTTGTTACCTGCATTTAAACAAATACAGTTTGCAGAAGAAAGAATCATATAACTGATGCAAAATAATGATGTGTTTAATTCGTTCAATTTTTTTGCATGTACATGTTTATTCTTTGCGATTCTTTGTACGAACATGTCCGTGTAACATTTTTTCTCCGTTTCTAAACTACTGGATCAGTCCATTTGTCTTCTACGAAAGGGGTGACACAATCATTTCGCGCCAAGTGTCACATGTAAATTATCTTCGCGCCTTTTTCTTGGGTTGTTCTATTGAATGGGTGTGATAACTTCTATGGAAATAAATAAAGTTTATTCTTTTAACATGATTCTTAAGCACCAGATTTTTTTATTAACAATAAAATTTATCTCATTTTTTAAAGAGAACACATTGTATATGGACAGGCAACACTAAAGCAATGGATTTGCTGATTATTCTTACTGTTTATTCCATAAATGGACTAGTCTAATCATAAACAAACTCCCTCCACCCAGTAAATGGGACATCCCTTCTTGATTCTGTTTTCCACCTAGCCTTTCTTTCAACATTACATTTATTAATAATGTACGTTACAAGGTACGGTTTTTTAAAAAAGCTTAGAAAGTCAGCGAGTAGCATATTATTTCATGCTTTGTGATGAACAAGGGTTTCCTTTTAATACAGTGACAAGAGTGTAGGTCAGTACCCGTAGAGGAATGGGCTTCACTCCCGTAAGGTTCTACATGTAAGTAAAGCATCGGCAAAGGTTTTCAATTCATAAAAAAGCACGTTATTTTAATTATGAGAAAGGTCCTGAAATCGATTGAAAAGAAAAACTAACAATTTCAAAAATGTATATAAAGATGTATTTTAAGCTCATTTATAATACATGTACTTGTATATGGTAAGACCATCATCGCGTGAGTTTTGTCCGGGGGTGGGGGGTGGGGGTATTATTGGTATCTTGTTTTGCGCTAGCTATAAAGTGTACAGGTTATTTACTTTGATTTCTAGAGTAGCATTGAAGCATTTTTGTCTCAAACACTTCAAGACAACTTTCCCAGTTAAAACTGTTCATAATTTACTTCGTCGTCGAGAACGACGGAAAACAGACCAGTCTATATAAACACTAGTAGAGGCCGTCTCATCAATCTATCACTGACCACGAAGAAGTGCGCCCTCTAGTAAGAGAGTACATGTAATATGAATTTCTTTTAAACAAATCATCTAACTATTTTCCCAGAATTATCAGTGGCGGATCCAGGAATTTCATAACGGGAGGGCGCAGTAGAAGGCAGGGGGTCTGGGGGCTGTATTGAAACTCCAGTGGGTCCAGAGCAAAGCCCTGATGGGGGTTCGGGGGCGAAGCCCCCGGACGCTGACGAATTCTTACAAATAAGAGGTGTTTTTTCCTTGATTTTAGGATAATGAACATATATGTTCTACATACAAAAAATTCAAACGGGAGGGGGGGGGGGGGGGCTGTGCTGGATCCGCCTTTGATTATAATCTACGCTAGCGCACTTGCAGTTTCATCCCAACGTAACTAGTCAGTCCGTGGGCTAACTAATAAATGACCAAATAGTGGCATGTCTTAGATATTCGTTAATCTGTAGTATTTGGTTATGAAATTTGAGAAAGTCAACTGTACATTTTGTACAATGAAGTATCGCAACTATGTCGCTCCTTGATGACTTAAACGTTTAGCACCTCTCCTGCATATACGTTCCATAGATATTGATTGATTAGTCAGGCAAGCTTTTTGAAAAGCTATTACTTGTAATTCTGTTAAATTCTCCTGAATGCAGACTAAAATCTTTACGATTATTATTTTATCAGAAAGTTATGATAATTTGTTTTTGAAAATTGCTTTTACCTAATATTCATTATAATTGTAAACTCTACAGTGTAGGCACGTGCCGTTTTAGAATTCACGTGGTACAAATAAACAGATCTAAGATTGCTGCAGTTCGTACGACCCTTGATTTTCCGGCAGATTCTAATTACGTTAATTTTGTTTGAGTAGAGAATATTTCTGTTTCTCAAACTGCTTACATCAACTTTATACCTTATTTCTTAAAGACATATTGGGTAACTTTGAATGAAAAAGCACACATTTTGCAGTCGTACTGTCTCTTAAATCTTTTAGACTATGTGTCTAATTTCAAAGAGGAAGAGTTCTCAGATGAAAATGAAAATGTGCTACGACAAAGATGTCAGAAATCGAGTTTTTTAAGCCAGGTGATAAGGTTCTTGTATTTTTACCTATTCCTGGTCATCCTTTACAGGCCAGATATTACGGCCCTTATGAAATTGAAAGTAAGATTAGTGATGTAAACTATGTAGTGAAGACACCAGGTCGATGAAAAGAGAAACGGGTTTGTCACATTAACATGTTCAAAGAGTACTTTGAAAGGTGTGACCGAAATTTTGTAAAACCAGTTTCCATTTTAGCCAATTCTAAGACTGTTCAAAATTGTATTGAAAGTGATATGAGTGTAGAGATGAATGAGAAAGATTGCCCGTTTGAAAAACTCAAAAAAATTGGCTGATTTTGATGCCAAACTTGGACATTTGAACATTCACCAAAAACTTGATGAATGAGTATCATCAAATCTTCTCGGATGTTCCAAAGAAAACTAATGCAGCTTGACATGATGTCATAGTGGGCGACGCTTTGCCTATCAAACAACATCCTTACCGTCTAAATCCAACAAAATTGCAGTACCTATGAAGAGAAGTGCAGTACATGTTGGACAATGACATTATTGAGCCTAGTAAAAGTAACTGGAGCTCACCTTGTATTCTTGTTCCAAAACCGGATAATACCTACCGATTATGTACAGACTTTAGGAAGGTAAATTCTGTCACAAAAACTGATTCATATCCAATACCTAGAATCGATGACTGTATTGACAAAATTGGAAACGCCAAATTTGTCAGTAAATTTGACCTGTTGAAAGGCTACTGGCAAGTGCGTTAACAGAAAGAGCAAAAGAAATATCTGCTTTTGCTACACCAGATGGACTGTATCAGTATAAAGTAATGCCTTTTGGCATGAAAAACGCACCAGCTACATTCAAAAGGATGATCCTCTCCCTTCTTCAAGACCTCGAGGGATGTGAGGCCTACATCGATGACGTCATCATGTATAGCAACACATGGCACGAGCATCGCCGAATCATGCGTGCATTATTTGACATTCTAGCTAAAGCTAACTTAACTGTGAACCTTGAAAAGAGCTAATTTTGTCATGCTTATGTAGAGCATTTAGGTCACAAAGTAGGCCAATGTTATGTCCCACCCATTATGGCTAAAGTGGAAGCTATTGCAAAGTTCCCGATTCCTACAAACAAGAAAGAGTTAACGAGATTTTTGGGAATGGCTGGATTTTACAGAAAATTTTGTCCTAATTTTTCCTCAGTAGTTAGTCCACTTACAAATCTTTTACAAAAGAGGGTTAACTTTGAAAGGACAAAGGACTGTGCAAAATCATTTCATAAAATCAAATCTGTCCTTATGAGCAATCCAGTTCTGTCAACTCTAGATTTTTCTAAGCAATTCAAGCTTTCTGTTGATGCTAGTGATGTTGGAATCAGGCAGCTTTGTTTCAAGAACATAGTGATAAGGTAGACAGAGTTGTTTCTTATTTTACAAACTTACAAAATGTCAACAAAATTATTCTACCATTGAAAAAGAATGTCTTGCTTTGTTGTTAGCTTTACAGCATTTTGATATTTATTTGAATGTTACTTTACATTCAATTCTTGTATATACAGATCACAACCCCCTGACACTTTTGCATAAATTGTCAAACAAGAATCAAAGACTGACTAGATGGAGTTTGTTGTTACAAGAATACAATATAACAATTAAACATATCAAAGGCAAAGACAACGTTATCGCAGAGTCAAGAGTATCGTGAGAATACTAAGTTTTTGTAATGATGTACATATATTTTATTTTTTACAATTTAAGCTTTCATTGACATTCAAACTTTTTTAAGGGGAGAGGTGTCGTGAGGTTTGTTGTAATTGAAATATGTTTGTATTGTTTCATCATGTATATATCGAGTATCACAAGAAACTTCTTAAACATTCTAGAGTGGTCATCATGTATGGTCATTTTTTCTAGATCATTCTTGAATTTCGTGTATATCCAGAATATTCCAGTAACATCTTGTATTTACAATTTCTAGAATTTTCTAGATTAATGATAATGTATAAATACATTGTAAATTGTGTGCATGGTTAAGACTGGTGTACAAGAAGACTGGCGTACAAGAAGACTGGCGTTCGGAGTACAAAGAGACAGGGATAGGATACTCTCACTGGGACATTATGTATAGTGAAGGACACTCTGTTGTATGTAGGTTTGGATTCTTGCTGTAAGTTGTACTTTTGATTTCTTATATATTACTGTAAATAAATTGTTGTTTAGTTTAAACTGTGTGATTGATTTTTGCTGGCATTTTGGGTTATTCTGACCCATAACAAGCTGGATTAACACAGTTTTGAAGCTTGAAATATGTCAATGTGTATTGAAGCTACAGTAACTAATTTTATTACAGACAAAAAATCTTTTTTTTATTCCTTCTTTATTGTATATAGAGAAAAATATCCTTTATTAAAACTTGAAATAAACATAGTGCAAGTGTCATAATGTGTGTTTTATTCATGTTATGAACTTATGATACACACAATTCATATGGAGTAAATGTTTGATGTTTATTTCATGTACTGTATGACTTTCACTTCCTTTGACTTAAACAACCCTACCCACAACCTCCCCTCACTGTCCAAACTCAGTCCATCAGGTTTTTCCCCTTCAAACTTATCAACACATCTCAGGAACTGTCCATTCTGATCTAGGATGTGTAAACAGTTATTCATGTCATCACCAACAATGATGTGACCCATGGAGTCTGTCACTATTTGACTAGGACAGAATGATTTCTTTCCCCCTGGAGGTTTGTTGTTGTATCTGAATCTGACTTCTTCTGTCCTGTCCACCACTACCACTGCTCTAGCATTAAGATCAGAGGCCACTATGTCTCCATTGTTGTTCTCCACCACAAACACTCCATATTTTCCTTTTTGAAAGATTGGATCCCCATTTTCATCTTTATCTGTTTCCTGTATCACTCTTTGTCCTTGATAATGGACTATTTTACGATAATTATAAGTAGTAAACATACTAACTAGAATATCCCCTGACCTGGTACAACACAGTCCCTCTGGATGCCAGCCCTCTGGTGTGGTGATCAGTGTCTCTGTTTTCCCATCTTTGACAATGTTCACAGTTCTATTGCCACTATCACTGTATATCAGTTCTCCCTGTCTGGTCACTGTAATGTCAGCAGGGAAGTTCTTACATGTACTGGTGACAATGTCTTGTACAGCTCCATGTATGTCCACACAGGTTATCATTTTGTCTGTACCACTAATCCAAGCTTTATCTGATCCTACACAGGCCACATTAAGTAAGTTTTTAACATTTGTTGGAATGTTTGCAATCACGTTGGCTTCTTCTAATAATCCCTTAAAAGATAAAAAGGAGACTTCATCTGTCAGACTGGATAGTGATGTCAGAGTAGCCTTGTATTCTCCTAGTTCTATGCTGAGTTCTCTCCCTTGGACTGTGTTTGTTTGAAGAGAGGGCAATGATAAATTAGGTATTTGTGGAATGTTCCTGTATTCTTTCAGTTTGGATTTGTAGTTGTTGACATCAGACACTTTGTTGGTCTTCAGAATTTCTTTATTGTCTTGAACAGTTTGGCTCATACTGGAATTCTGACGTCTGAGTTGGGACTGACATGATTTCAGAGTTGTAATATGATGATCTCTGAGTGACTGGATCAATGATTCAATTTTGTTAAAGATGTTGTCCACCTCTAGGTGCCATAGATTTCTTTGTTCATTGGTCTTTTTCTGTAAATCTGTATAATGAGCCATGGATTTGGAAATTTTGTTTTCAGTGCCTTTGTCATGTGCTGTGTTATTTGAAATAATGCCCTCAATTACTTCTGTTTCTTTTTTAATTTTTTCTCTCTTGGCAGCAATGATGTCTGCCATGTCCACAATAACATGACCTTTATGTTGACCAGTGAGACATTTGATGCAGACTGGGACATCACATTGTTGACAGTGGACTTCACATCTCTGGTGGGAATGAGATGTACACTGAGGAAACACAAGGTGTACTGTACGCTTTGTGAAAGGAACAATGTCATGCTTCATGGACTTGAGACTCTTGACATGTTTGTTGATGCAGTCTTCACACATACCGACTTGGCAGCTGTTACAGAATTGCTGGACAGGTTTGAAACAAAGGTCACAGGTTATGAGTTCCTGTGCCTGGGTGGTGGCAGTGGCCATTCCTATAATGTAGCCATATCTGCAACAACAAAATAACATATATTTTTTTTTAAAATTTTGTCTGTGAACTAGTGTGATAAAGAGGATTGTGTTTTTCTCTTGTCACTCATTCAAGTGATTATATTTTTAAATATTTTTTGAAATATTATTCTAACAAGTTTTAAGTGTTTAAAATTTTCAGCTTTTCTAATGGTAGAAGCAGCCAATCAGGACAAATCCAAATTCATTGAAATTCTTCAACCACATTATTTGAATTATTTTTTAATTGGCAGAAGCAGTCAATCAAGAAAAATCTTAATGATTTAATTCATTGACATTCAGAATTTTTTCAACCATACAATTTGAATATTTTTTTTTTCAAACATTGCCTTTATATTATAGTGAACACATTAAAAGTTTCACAATGTCAGGGGTCTTGAGCTTGTACATTAATGCAATCTTTTCAACCCTATTAATTTTTTTCATTTTTTATTGATTATTAATGAATTAATGGAATTCTTTGATTTAAAAAATGTTAATTTTTAAAAAATTTTAATCTTTTTTTTTTTTGGGGGGGGGGGGGGGGGGAGGGGAGGTTGTTTTGTTTTGTTTTTTTCAAAGGAAAACATCGATATTGCAAATTCATATGCGTTGATTGACGACGTGGAAACAAATGATGGTCACATTTCTCACATTTTAATAAAAGTTTGTCATCGGAAGGAACAATCAGAGACTTCTGATGTGAACTTGCATCTTAAATTGGAGCACAGACACTTGTTACGGTTATCAATTTTTCAACCCATAGTATTTATTATTATTATACTATGTGTTAAGAATTTTATTACCGACACAAGTGCCTGTCTCTTAGAGACTTAAAAAAATTGTTCGTACGCAGAGTGAAATATACGAGCAAAAAATAAAACCAAAACGAACAACCAAGAAATAAATAAATAAAAATATAGATCAAAACACACGTACGCACACAAAAAGGCTTGGATGTCGAAAAGAGTCAGACAAATTCTATAGTCTGTCCCACGACCGGAACATCACCACTTTTTGCAAGATATCTCAAAATAAATGAATACCTTGGCCTTCAACCTAGGTTCGATCGGTAGATTGATTTTTTCCAAACTTCCTGCAGAATAGAATTCTTTGAAACTGAAAAATGTTGGCAACGTTCAGCCTAGCTGCAGAAACGTAGCTCTCCGAAAAAAAATATTGACAGACCGGAGAGCTACAGTGTCATCCAAAGGAAAAAAAACTGTAGTGTATATTTATTGAGCACAAAATGGCTTGATGCCAATTAAAAAAAAAACAAAAAAACCCAACCCTATAATTCTTCTGAATAATACATCAAAGCAACATCAAAGTAAAAAGGAGAATTTACCGACAGTCCTACAAGTGGAGAATTCAGAACACTAAATGCTGATTTTGTTAGGGCTATTTTTTTTCAATAGAAAAAAATCTCAAAACACAGCCTTGACTACTGAAACGGGGAGAGAGGTAAAGAAAGAGAGAGAGAAACACAACCTTGCCTACTGTTTCATAAACGGGGAGGGAAGTAAGGAGAGAGAGAAGGTACATATAACAATACAAGAGTAGCTTTTTTATGAACTGATTATTTATACGTACATGGTCTGGCTACTTTTATATGTTCTTCCAGACTTGTTTTAGTTCATTTTTATACAACTTTCGGTTTGGTTTTATTCTTCCTGGTAGCTTGTTGTCACGTGACTGGTGTTTACCTGAGACGTTAACTCGGTCTCCACTACCTGGCACATTGAAAGACAAGTTATATTGATGCAAAGCGGCTTCTAAGAGAGAGTCCAAAGAAAAGAAAAATCCAAGTAGAAAAAGTATATGAAACATTTTTACACTTGCTGTACTTTTCTGTGCATTTTTTACGCTGTAATTTTCAGTGATAAATATTTATCCAAAGAAATAAATTCATTGATATGAAATTCAGACTGAGATAAAGGATAAAATTATAATTATCATCAAATTATTTGATTCAAGGACGAAGGCAACAAATATCTAAAATAATTGATTATGAATGTCTGAATTGCTGGCAAAAAAGAAAAATTGACATTAACTTCACGTGCTGATACCCTAGATTTGTCACGTGATAATGCCGTTCAGTGTTGTAAAAGAAGCGCAGAAAAAATGTTTCATTGTGTCATTGCAACTGCAGTGTATTAAAAGCAAAATCCAGTTCTTTTTCCAATTTATTAATTATTTTAGGCACTGTATGATTCATACCCGGAAACTTAACAGGCTTTGTTTTTATATCTTATATACGCACGCCCATGTTGGGGAGTAGTTCTTGAAAATTTTTTGTAAAATCATTAAATTAATAAATATCTGAAGAGAAATGAAGAACAAATTGTAACATATTAACAACCAGAAAGACTTAGTATTATATCAATTTTTAAAACTTTTTTCCCTAACTTTTATGTCTGTTATCAATCAGGAATTATTCCAATGAAGCAATGGAAAAAATAACGTCTCATTTCCCCATGAGCACTTTCTAACATAACCACAAATAGATCGTCCGCTGCTGCGGCCGATAATGACAAGATAAAAATTTCTATAGAATTATGGAGTAGCAGTACATACAGATTGAAATGTTTTTGAAACATTTGTGGCTTCTTGACACAATTACGTCTTTATTGGCAAACATAGCCAAATTTACCTTATAGACGTGAACTTGACAGGCCTTGTCAAAATTAATTGCTGAACATGAAGTTTTTACTCTTAGGTTTAATATAAAGTACTTAATTACTACAGCCAAATAATGTGAATAGTTCATTGAATATATTTGATATTTTTACAGACGCATTATTTAACAGTGATTTGCGGGGGGGGGGGGGACTCCTCTTCTCGAAGAGTATTTTAAAAGGATATAAGAGCACCCTGACAAACAGGCCCGTAGCAACGGTTTCAAAAGTTGGGGGGGGGGCAACTTCCCCCTAAAAACGAAATAGTCAGCTGAGGCTTTCTGCCTTTTACAGTGTAAAAAAAATGTCTCATCAACAAGAAAATTTGGCCATTTATAAGGAGTCATTTAATTTGTCAATAGTGAGGTCTATAATTACATCCAATTACTGTTCAACGAGTTTAAGAACAAAGTTAAAATGTCCATCATCTTTCAATGTATTAATTTACTTTTCACGTATGTTTATCTTCTATTTATAAAGAAAAAAACTCTTATTGCACGGTAAAACATAGAAATCTGGACATTTTTTGTTTTTTATTTCAGGGTAAATGTGTATGTCAGTATGGTTTCTTTTTCAGGGTAAATGTATTTCTCGGTATGGTTTTTTTTTTCAGGGTAAATGTATGTGTCAGTATGGTTTCTTTTTCAGGGTAAATGTGTATGTCAGTATGGTTTCTTTTTCAGGGTAAATGTGTATGTCAATATGGTTTCTTTTTCAGGGTAAATGTATTTCTCAGTATGGTTTTTTTTTTCAGGGTAAATGTATGTGTCAGTATGGTTTCTTTTTCAGGGTAAATGTATTTGTCATTATGGTTTCTTTTTCAGGGTAAATGTATTTCTCAGTATGGTTTTTTTTTTTCAGGGTAAATGTATGTGTCAGTATGGTTTCTTTTTCAGGGTAAATGTATTTGTCAGTATGGTTTCTTTTTCAGGGTAAATGTATGTGTCAGTATGGTTTCTATTTCAGGGTAAATATATTTGTCAGTATGGTTTCTTTTTTCAGAGTAAATGTGTGTGTCGGTATGGTTTCTTTTTCAGAGTAAATGTGTGTGTTGATCAGTATGGTTTCTTTTTCAGGGTAAATGTGTTATTCAGTATGGTTTCTTTTGAGATGACTGTTCACAGTCACTAGGGAGAACTCTGGCATCACAGAAATCCAAAAGTTGTAAGTGGCCATTGTATACAGTTAAGATTCAATAAAATTCTGCCAAAAGTATTAATTATACTTTTTAGAAAACAAAATGCTAACATTCACAAGTGTTCTCCTGTAAATCATCATATAAATGTCCTTTATTTTTCAGCACCTTCTAGTTTGACCTTGACCTCGG
This sequence comes from Saccostrea echinata, assembly GCF_033153115.1. Classification (NCBI taxonomy): domain Eukaryota; kingdom Metazoa; phylum Mollusca; class Bivalvia; order Ostreida; family Ostreidae; genus Saccostrea; species Saccostrea echinata. The sequence continues at coordinate 1,839,009 of NW_026889772.1, forward strand.
GTCAAGTGGCTGGTATTGTCGTGGGTTTACTGGTCCTCATTTTGCTGGTAGTCCTGCTGACTATTTTTATAATGAGACGAAGATAACCAACAGAACAACATTACATCAATGAACTTAAACAATTCTGTGAGCTTTTAAGAACTGTCCCCATTTAAAAGTGTGAAGAGACCAAATAGTTTATTGGTTTTAATTTATTTATTAAAGTGTATAAATATGAATGCATTGTCCAGCCACCCAATTCACAGACAGTTTTCTTACACAGCTCCAGGAAGACAGTGACGTACGAGGTTTTACTAATCCTCACTATGACGTCCAGCATTCCGACAACATGGCCGACTCCTCAGGAGGGAAATCAGAAACACATTCAGAAAACAGTGCTACTGCTTAATATCACTACAAGGACAGGGATTCTCTGATAAGATTGTGATACAGTGTACATCTGTGATATTATGCAACAGCAATACATGTGTCTTCAAAGATTGATGTGGATATTTACTATTGCCTAAGTTCATTATACGAGAGTGGATATAAAACTTCTATGCAGTAATTGCTGTGTAAATGTTTGCCCTATCATTGTGATAATTTCTTAAAGAGAAACTCGAGACTGCTCAGTACATGTGTGTATGTTTTTAAGCCATTACATGGTGAAATGCAACTTTTTGTATACTACTGCATTGTGTATATTATGTTGTTGTACCTTTGTATACAGTCTTTATGTTTGTACAATAAATACTCCAATAACAGAGACCAACTGTTAAGTTGGACAGTCTCACACAAATCAAAAAATTCAAATCTTTTAAAAATTTTCCTCATGAAGGCAGAATAACTGTAGCTCACTTGTCTTAAGATATTGGGACTGACAACCCAAGAGGTCGTCCATTACAATTGTTTCAAGGCCTGTAAACTACAGAAACAAAACAGTCATTGTGGGAGAGTATTAATGTGCAGTCTCTGTCTTGGAGAGGTTGAAAATATTGTGATGGACCTGACAGAAATTTCTATGTTTAGTAACCATGGCAACATTGTTCATTGAAATCAAAATCTGATGCACTAAATTATGTATCTTAGTGTAATCTACTTGTGTGCCAAGTTATATTGAAATCAGATCAAAACTGTAGGAGGAGTAGACGGACAGACAGATAGCTAGACAGACAGACAGACGGACGGACGACGGACACCTTACTATCGCATAAGCTCTTCTGATCTCTGACCAGTAGAGCTGAAAACAAACGGAGTCATGAGTCCTAAAATTGAATATTCTGGTCAAAATCACTAAATTCTGTCAATTTCTCAAAATATTTGTCTACAATGTCATAAATTATTAGGAATATTGTAAGCATTGAATACCTTGATTTTGCTGAAGAATAGGTTTTTTCTATGAGAAAAACAGATTAATGAAATCAAATCCTTTGAGTGACGTCATTTTTATGACTATTAAGTCTGTGTTTTATTTTATGGTTTGTGTGTTCTTTGCGAATGGTAGGTAGGTTTTTGAAAGATGGGTGGACGCTAAACAGAGAAAAAACTTGGAATGGCCTAATTATATAACATGACCAAAATCAGCATCGGCCATCTAAAGGGATGGGGTAATTACTACCATCTGTAGGTACATACTCCATTCAGTGAGTTGAAGTAAAGTTAGTATTTTCTTTTTTAAACTAAATGTTTAGGAAATTTAAGTGTGATTTTGGATTACATTCAACTTGCAAATGTATAGAATTTGGGTTAAATCGTGTGAATGAAGAATATATAAACCATATTTCAATTTAACAAACAGGAAGATGAGCACTTTGGTACAAACCTTAAAATCTAATTTAATTTTTATGTATTTACATTTGGAAATAATCAAGAATTCTAAATGCTTCTGATTTAGAAAAATAGAGTTCCTGATATTTTAAGAAAAATTCATTAATAGCATCATCATGTTAAGGTCAGTCAATCGATATTGGTGTGTTCTCTTTATTGACCATAACTTTTTTTACTTTTCAATGAAATATGGCAAATTTGGTATCGTTTTTCTTGTAATAGCATATACTTTTGAAATATAAACTAAAATGTAAAATGTTAAATAAAAAGACTTGAATTTTCAAAGAAAGCATTTATCATCATGTTAAGGACAGTCGAATCTATATCGGTGTGTTCTCTTAATTGGCAATAACTTTTTTTTTTAATTTTTCAATAGAATATGGCAAATTTGGAATTGTTTTTCTTGCTATAGCTTATCTTTTTAAATCTAAAATAATGTCTTAATTTAAAGGCAATTTGGAAATGTTAAAGGAGACAAAAGACAGTTTCACACTCAAGGTCAGGTCTAAATTGTTGAAAATAGAAGGGACCTGTGATTTGATTGTTTATTTCTGGATGATAGATTACTATTCATATATGACTATGAAGTGTTCTCTCATGTCATGATTAAATACACTGATATGAATATTAAAAAAAAATAATATTAGGTTCCATAGCTAGGTATTTCCATACATATTGTATGACTAATGGTAATTTAATTTAATTGTGATAATCTTTGGTTCATACAGTTTTTAGAAGAAAAATATACATTCCCCATCTACATTTCTGTTGTCAAAAACCCTTGCTTGTCCCATCATTATGAATGCTAAAAAAACACCTGTCCCATCATGCTTTGCACAGGTCCCACCCTGGTGATAAATATTGCCTGGTCCTTGAACTAGACAATTTTTTGAAAAAAAAACTAGATGTGTCGTAACGCCAAGAATGCCCCCGCAGGCAGACAAAATTTCAGATTTGCACATTTGTAGCCGAGATAATGATTAGAAATTGTTAATTTTTAAATCTTTTCCAAGTTCAAGGGGGATAACTGTCAAATATCATCGGACCAGGACCAAATTCGAACTATACCTGTATTTTCTGATAAAATACCTGCACAGGCAATATCAACCTTATGCATACCTTCCTACAAAAGTTAGAGAGCGGAAACTGAATTTTTTAATATTTTTTTTTCTAAGTTCAAGAGGGATAACTCTGTCAAAAATCATCGGACCATGACCAAATTCGAACTTGACCTGCGTATTCCTATGACGTATCCATATGAATTATTCTCTTTAGAGAAGTGGACAGGCTTTCGCCTACATCCACTTCTCTTCGCAAGCCTTCATGTTTTGATTCTGGAAAACGTGTAAATCTCGAACCGGTGACGGTCTACACTTCAACTGACATTTCGTCTAAAATACGTCTGAATGTACGTAATAGACGTGTTATATTATCAATTTTAACATAAATACACACAATTGTCACAAGAAAACTGACCTTTAAGTATTGTTAATCCATTTTCACAAGTTCTCCATCCCGGATTTAAATTATGTGCAAGTAACTCTTGAAGTATTCAAAAATCTCTAATTCGGATAAAAATGGAAACTATTATTACAAAATAATAATGAAACGAGAGAAATCGTCTACTCTGTTTAAACTAACGAGACAGTATTTCCTCAAGTTTCGTTCAAATTCTTTTGATCTTTGTTTTAAATCTTTTTTTCATTTCTCGGGAAAGGTAGAGTTAATATCGTTTAAAAATAAAAGAAAATATTTTTTAGTATTGTCAGTGAGGAAGTAATGAAGTATTTTTTAAGCTCAATTTACATTTAAATTGTATTAAAATAGTAAAAATAAGTAAAGGTAATAATATTTATTTTGAATAATATGCTAAATCAAAAGTGAATTGTCCAAAACTTTTTTTGAACATTAAAATACGTCTTCGCCAATTTTTCCAAATTATCCGACTTAAAATTTTCAATTTTTTCTAATAAGCTGTGGTAGATAAACATTAGTTTAAATCCGGAATGGAGAACTTGTGAAAATGGATTAACAGTATTTAAAGGTCAGTTTTCTTGTGACAATTGTGTGTATTTATGTTAAAATTGATAATATAACACGTCTATTACGTACATTCAGACGTATTTTAGACGAAATGTCAGTTGAAGTGTAGACCGTCACCGGTTCGAGATTTACACGTTTTCCAGAATCAAAACATGAAGGCTTGCGAAGAGAAGTGGATGTAGGCGAAAGCCTGTCCACTTCTCTAAAGAGAATACATATGAATGTGTGCAACTGTTGTCGAGATAATGAACGGAAAGTCAATAATGACGGAACGGTAACACTATATGCCCCGGCCATTTTATGGCGGGGGCATAAAAATTAGTGAGAACGTTCTGTACAATTTGATATTACAAAAATGAGGGCTTTCACAATGGAAAAGGTGAGGGTCTAACGATCGAATTGTAATTAATCTCATAACAGCCTATATAGAACACAAATCTGTGAACAGGCCATAAAACGGACCCCCAAAAATTCCAGAGGTGGGATTTGGTGCATAAGAGGAGAAAGCATCCCCTGTTGACCTGTCACACCCACCATGAGCCCTATGTATGAATGAGGTAGAACGAATATTTTGTAGCCACATTTAGTATAAAAAACAAAGGCCTAACAATTCGTAGAAATATGTTGGCCAAAATATGACCCAATAATAGGTTATATTTGTTAACAAGGTCATCATACTGACAATAAAATTAACAAAATGCTGACTTTAAACAAGGTTGTTTAAATCCTTATAACACCAACTTATTTGTCAGTAGTCTGCCTTAGTTTAAAGATTGATCATACGCCATGCATGATCTTGAGTATCAAATAATTTTTGAGACATATACACCACATGCTGGTGATCGCAGAATATTACTACATAAATGAGGAAAGTTGACAATGGAAATGCTGAAGTCACCTTGTTTGTCATACAATTTAGTTGTTAATTGGCCCTTATTGTCTATAGTCGGTAAAACATCTAGATATGAAACAGATGTGGCAGACTCTGTGGTGCCTTTTGAGTGCACTGGGATATATTGAGTCGACATATGAATAGAAATACCTTGTTTATTGAGAAAACGTCGATATATCTGATTGTCGAGTTGAAGGCCACAGCAAGTGTTTTCTTCTCATGCACATTGTAGAAGTTTATGAATAAATTCTTCCTAAGAATATAAATACAGGTCAGCTGATAAAGGAACACAATTAGGGCCCATCGAAATTCCCATAGATTGTTGGAAGACCTGGATTCCAAAGAATACATAGATGTCAATGAGGAACTCCAGCATCCTTTTAATATCAACTTCAGAGTACTTGTGTGTAGAATCGGAATGATTTTTTAATAAAGTAATTTTACTGCCTAATCACATGATATGAAAAATTTGGAGTTCTATTTTTATTGAAGAAGCGTCTATAATATCAAAAAGCCTAGTTTTTAATTTATCGTGAGAAATAGTCTAAAGTGTTGAAAAGTCGTTCGTTTGGATGTTACTGACTTTTGAAAAAATTTGTGAATTTGATTTTTCTAAAAGTTCTTTGGAGTTTTTGAGATTCCACATCTACAATGTGCTGTAGCACAGTATGTCTGAAGTTTGTCATTTATTTTGGGAGTAGTAAAGATAGGGGCTTGGTAGAGCATGTGCTGGGTCCGCCAATGTACCCTTGTTTGTAAGGATTTTTATGAAGTTTAGGAATCCAGTATAGGTAGGGTAGATACTCCTTCGTTGACTGGAATGTTGAAAGTATTAAAGACAGAAATCACCGTGTTTAACCGTTGCCTTTGGGGGGTCGCAAAAACGAACGCGAGAGTCGCTTTTAACACCTGAGAGAATTGAATTCCTTCGCTTGTTTGTCTGATATTTGTACAAATGCTATATTGCACGAAACAATACGATAGCTAGGGCATGTACATCGGAAGTTTGCCAGACTCAGCTCTCTAGTATGCTCAAACACTTCATATCTATTTGAAGTATTCACAAATTTCGCTATGTCGGTGATAAAAAGAAATCCAACATGAATATTTAAGCAGTATAAATAATCAAAATATGTAATTAATCGATGATTTTCATTGGAGCTATGACATTCATATTTCACATGTGTATTCCTTGTGACAAGAACTTTCTTTGGATACCAACATATTTAACCTCTTGATATAGACCTTGGAGTTTGATCCACTGCTGCAAAATTTTTACCAAACTTTAAGCTAGCTCGGCTTAAACTTTTGAACGGTTGGTGTTAAGGCTTTTATACTATACATGTATTCCTTGTGATAAGACTTTTCCTGTGGTAAAAATTATTTTTGACCTTGACCAAGGAGTTTGACTCACTTTAAAAAAATTTTAACCTTTGCCATAAGTTTTGAATAATTGGAGCTAGGGCTTCCATATTACACACGTGTATTCCTTGTGACAAGACCTTCCCTTGGGTACCAACAATTTTGATCTTGACATTGGAGTTTGACCCACTTTTTAAAAACTTTAACCTTGGCCATACGTTTTGAATGGTTGGAACTAGGGCTTTCATATTACCATAGAAACATACTTTATTCATGTTACATTTTCTTATTTTAAGTGCAAAAAGGTCACTCACGATTCATATTTTAGACTTCAAGGATTATATTTTTTCTGACTAAAACTTACAATATTATCATTGAAAATTTATTCACATAAAACGTACAATCATGTTTATAATATTTTGAACAGCAGTAGTTTAAATCAATATTTCAATTTTTTTTCTAAGTGCAAAAAGGTCAAATTCAACTGGCTTTCACTATGAAACAATGCATGTGTCACCCTTGTTTCTCTTCTCTATTTTAATTCTTTATCATAGTGGATATTAGAAAAACTGACATTACAATGCTCTCAGGTGCGTATCTCTGTAATAAGTCAATGCGATTATTATTCATTTTCAAACCTGCAATTTTTTCTCACAATTTGTTGAGAAATGAAATTAAAATCTGTGATCTTTTATTATTATTATTATTTAAAACATTTGTATAGATATAGCGTCCTTTATAATTGGTAAAATTACTCTAATGCCCTTCAAATTAAATATATATATACCGTTTTATGATTAAGATAAGAAATTACATGTATAAGAATAATGATGATAATTTAAAACAGTAGAGAGCCTAATTCTAGTGTCAATCAGAAAAGATGTGCTAGTTCTGAAAGATAAAAAAACTACTTGGTATACCTAGTAAAAAGTTAAAATTTGACCAATGTTGTAAGCAAGTTTTAACAGATGCGTTTTAAGAATCTTTTAAAAATGTTCAAAGATGGCCTTGAACGCAGATCTAAAAACAATGAGTCCCAGAGTGAAGCCACCGCTGCATAAAGGCGTCTGTTTCAATAGGTGATAGTCCTCAGTCTCAATACAACTAAATATTGTGCATTTTCAGATCTCAGAACAAGTTGGGGCTGGTTTACGGATATCAGCTCCTCAACTGCAAGTTATTCTGGCGTCAGATTATGTGTTCCTTTGTACGTGTAATAGAAGAGCAGAAAAATGCGACAGACCAGACCGTGATTCGAGCCCGGGCCCCCTGAATCTCCAGTCAGGTGCTCTACCAACTGAGCTATCTGGCAACCGGCGATCGAATTCGTTTGACCGCCACATTTCTCCCTCCTTAAAGGTCTTCAGCCCTCGAAGACACCAACCCAAGCTCTTCCCTGGCAGGTCTTTCACCTCTCACTTCCAGGGCATGGCACGGCACCAAATGTAACAGGAGAGGAGAAAAATGCGACGGACCAGACTGGGATTCGAATCCCGGTCTGGTCCGTCGCATTTTTCTCCTCTCCCGTTACATACGTATGAACAAGAATCTTATATTGGATGCGGAACTCAAAGGGCAACCAATGAAGTGAAATGAGAACAGGTGTTGTGTTTATTCCTCCTGGTACGAGCGATGATTAATATCCCACTGTGTTCTGTATTCCTTGGAGTTTTGCCAAATGGGTTGCATTAATACAGTATAAAAGTACATTGGCATAGTCAAGCCAGATGTGCCAATTAAGGCACAAATCATAATCTTACATGCACCTACTGTGATAAGTGGCCAAATTCGCCCAATACGATAGCATGCACAGAACACAGATGATATTTGTTTCTGTATGCTAAGAGTCTTGTAAAGCCAAACTCCCAGGTTCTTTACACATGGTGTTTCTTTAATGATGGTGTTGCTAAAACTCAGATGGCAAAATGGTGCAGCGTTTGCTTGATGTTTTGGTGTAAAAACAGTGAATTCTGTCTTTTCCGGGATGAGTTTCAACATATTGGAGCACACAGCGGGTGTGACCGGTCGACAGGGGATGCTTACCCCTCAAAGGCACCTGATCCCACCTCTGATGTTTTTAGAGGTCTGTGTTTTCTCTGCTCCAAATTTATATTGTTCCAATGGACTTTTGAGCTTGATAACAGTACTGTTCGTTATCTTCATATTTCATTCAAGTCTTTATCTCCTCCAGGCAGATGTGAAGTCTAATGACGATGTTGTTCCAGTCAAAATCAGGTCTAAAACCAAATTATGCTTGGATGTCGTCAGCATGACAGTGGTACAGAATGTTACATATCTCGCTAATAGGTTTCGAGAAAATAGCATAATGTCTTGATCACAGAACAGAGTCTTGTGGTATACGCCGCCACATTGAAGAAAGAAATCTTTCGAGATTGTTGATCCCATGGCCACTCTATGGATCCTCTCCAAGAGATATGACTGTATCCATGTGAGGGCTGATCTAGATATACTGACTGCAAGCTCCCGTCGCTGAAACATAAAGGGAATGGATTTTCTGGATTTGAAGACTGGAGTTCAGCATTACCGCTACATTGCAAATTACCTCTATTTTACCGCTACATCTTATCAATCAGACGAATGGTGATTACAACTCCATACCGCTACATACACAAATCTGTGTGCGATGGCACAGAATATGAGTTCTTTTCACTATTATTCCCTCACTATTATTCCCTCACAGTGAAGTCGAACTACAATGAGGTATGGGTTCTATTCAATATATAAATCATTCAGTCTGTAGTCGAAATACAATTATCAGTTGAAATTTCATGGCTTCTTTTGAGAACTTTGTAAAAAATCGCGGCAATGCAGGGTTAGTCACGCATTTCCTTAACTCATAGAATTCGCGGACGAATTTCTACAAAGAGGGGGAATATGTCACCGGGTTCACAGGTGCGTGAAAGTCAGTCAATATATCGGGTCTCAATAGCTCTGGGTTCGAGTCCCGGTTGAGACTTGATTTTTCACCACCTGACACTTATAAATGTAGCTGTAATGTATACTAGCTATTTTTATGAGTATGTAGCGGTAATGACTATTTTGAATATGTAGCGGTAATGCACCCCAGAAAACACGGTGGAAAGTGGTCTAGAGTTGATGATTGCGCAAAGTAACAAGAATATCATGTGTAAAGTATGAAACGGTGAAAATGAAATGTATGATGTAATTATGACTAGTATATCCCTCTTCACAAAAAAATCTTGTGACAGATAAAAATTTGATATCTGTCTCTTTTTTTTTTAAATTAAATATTTATTTTTCTGTAAATGTAATAGAATAATTATAGAAATATAAGGCTTTTAAAGCACCACTTTTTTTACTGTACGGATATCTGAGGCGAGGGAGTGGTCTTCGCAATTCAGGCCTGGAGGTTATAAAACTTTCTGAGTATGTACTCAGTGCTCAAACTCAAACTCCGTATATACTCCAAAACCATACTCATGCTAAAAATTCCTCTCTAATTTGTATACTCATATATATTTGTATGAGTAAGGTTTTAGAGAACGGAGTATGAGTTTGAGCACAGAGTACGTACTCAAAAAGTTTTATAACCTCCAGGCCTGGTGTTATTTACCTGGTCAAGATGCCAAAAATCCATATGTATACATTTACGGAAGCTCATTTAGGACCTATCAAAAAATATTTTTGAATTTGTAACAAATTGTCGAATTTTTTTAAAACGAATTTAATTCGCTATAACAGTTTATTGAATTTATTATTTATTCGTTATAACGAATTCAACAAAGAACTATATACGATAAGGGCGTATTCCTGCCCCCATAATAGTCAAATTTTGAAAATCTCTTGAAATGAGAAAAAGTGCATATATTGTATAAAATAATCCAAATTAAGACAATATATTATGAAATTGGAAAAATTAGTTGGCTTTTCTTGTCTCTGTGACGTCACGAATTATTGGATTTCCGTTATTTTTAAAATAGAGGCCAAAATGCACAGAGTTTGTTCAATTTTGACTATAGTATTTATAGAGCGCAAGCCTGCTCAGGTACCATATTCACATATTTCATTGATATTATCATTCTACACATTATATCAAAAGATCTAGTCTGAGCAGACCTGCGCTCGGTAATTTCCAATCAAAATACCGACGTAAAATACGCTATTTTCTCTCAAAATCATTGCAATTTGGAATTTACGTCATTTTATTGACGTCATATCTAACTAATGATGTCATAGTTGATAAAAATACTTAATGCTTTGAAGTCTGCAAATATCCACCTGGTTTAGAACATAATTAAAGACTTCTCCATCAAAGTTTTATTTTGGGGGCAGATACTGGCCACTACAGAATATAGTCCTTTGTTAAAACAGATTAAATTCGTAAACACAATAGTTTTTTTTTTTTAGTTTTTATCAGTAACAGATTAATTTCTCTGCTATTTGTTATTGTTAAAACTCAAGTAACAAATCCGACGTAAATCTACTAGTACTTGCACAAAATTTAGCTGGTTAGTTTTCATCCTATAATTCCGCACTATAAGAAAAAAAAAATTAACCTGCCTGACACTCGTTACTTCAGGGAATGAGTGCAAGGTAAACATCGATGGCTGGCACATTGCGCTAGTTTAGTGGTTTCAATATTAAAGAACAAGGTTCACTTAGGGCCGTTTTTGAATTTCTGAAAAACTGAAAGTGCTTAGTTTTAGTTGACAATGCATTAAATTTCATTTGGACATTTTGCGATTGCGAATCTTCCAAAAATGACGTAATTTTCTGGCTAGTCAATGCATTATGACGTCATGAAATGCGTCATTTTCCTCATATCCTGAACAATTCGCAGAAGGATAAAACGTACGCTCAACTAGGACCTTAGGTCACCGGCTCAGTTCACAACTATCAAACCTGTTTACTCCGCGACAAAATGTAGTGCATTGCAACCGTAAAGTGAAAATAGAATAAATCGCACTACTGTGAAGCCTTTACAGTGTAAAACAACAAACAGAAAATCTTTTTTTTTTGTCAAAGGAATAATCATCTGATATGAGGAAAGATACAGGGGGGGGGGGGGGGGAGTAACATTGACTGCAATATTATAAGATATAAGTTATACAGCAATGGATTACGTAGGGTGACCTGTGGTCTCCCTAATGATATTATTATTCCATGTAAGGCAACAGTATCTATTTAACAGAGTACCTAACCTCTGATCTCCTTATTAATATATCAGGGTAGGCGACCTCCTGTCTCTGCATTACAAATCTAACAGGCAGGGGGAGGAGGTACATTGTAGGTTTTGCCCCCTACCCCGCTCGGACTCTTCACTGATCCTTAAAGATAATGGAATAATTATTTTGTAATAAATTATATTAGGTGTACTTTGGTCTCCCTTTTGAGGTCATACCTCAATAGGCGACCTTATCAGTTTAACACTCTAGTAAACCACTGGTTAATATTAATCTTACAGAGTAGATGTATGCCCAGTCTTGCAAGGATGGAGGCTGAAGTTCTCCTCCCCTTTCCCTGGAATTTACACTTATCAAATTCATAAACGAATCAAAACTACTAGTATATTTTCCAAAATATTAACTTAAAAAACATGGACCCATTGTCAATTGCTTGTTGGATACATCTACTGTATATGAAGGAAAAGTTGTCTAATGTCATCCCCCATCCAATTACATAAATTTAGAGAATTAATTTGGAGAAATTATGAAATTGTTTGCTTGTAAAAAATATCAGGGTCTCAATTTTTGTTTAGAGTGAATTTGAAAAATAATTCTTCACATGCCACATTTTTTAAATTGTCTTCTTATAACTTCAAGTGACCTCATGTTTTCCTAATAATGAACAATATAAGATTACCTCTGGTCTACTGATTCATATACCACTTCGTCTGACCTCTGATATTCTTACTGATGTACAATATAAGACAAACTCATGTTTCCATATTCTTTATGTGGGGAGCAGAGGAAACATAAAGTTTATATGAATAGGGAGACCATAGGTCCCCTTATATTGTACATCATTAGGAGGACCAAAGATCACATTGTATTGTACATCAAAAGAAAGACAAGAGGTCCCCTTATATCCTACATCTATAGGGAGACTAGGGGTCACCTAATATTGTACATCAATAGGGAGACCAGAGGTCACCTTATGTTGTATATCAGTAGGCTTATGTTGTACTTCATTGTGGAGACCAAAGGTTACCTTATGTTGATCATTAGAGAGATCATAGGTCACATAGAGTTTATACAAATGCCAAGACCAGAGGTCCTCTTAAATAAAACATAATTAGGGAGACAATGCAGAGGTCACGTAAAGTTGTGAATGAATACGGAGACCAGAGGTCTCCATATATTGTACATTACAGTGTTATAGGGAGACCAGATATCACAAAAAGTTTATATGTATGCAGAGATCAGGCTTCTACGATACTAGACTCTGTTTAACTAAAAGACATGTTAGACTCTGTTTAACTAAAAGACAACTCAAAAACAAAATAAAGGCCATAATTATGGAAAAAAGCTTCTGAACATTTAATCATGTGAAGAAAAAATTACTTCTTTCACTCCATAATTTCTCATATCTTACATAAACAAAGATTGCAACAGTTCTTTTATATCATAACACAAATAAAGATTATGAAATATGTGGAGATAACGAACAGTTTTCGAGCTCAAAAGTCCATTAAAATTACAAAATAGGAGCGGAGCAAACACGGACCTCCTAAATATCAGAGGTGGGATCTGGTGCCATGGAGGAGTGAGCATCCCATGCCGACCGGTCACACCCGCCGTGTGCTCCTTATCATGTTCGGGAAAAACGGAAAATCCGTGGACAACTCAGTGTGTGAATAATGGGCTATTGAAAAAAGTCAGTCAGCATTTGACTTAATTGCTAACAAGGTCATTGTATCAACCATAGAACTTACGATATGATAACTTTAAACGAGACTACTGATATTCTTGCTTCATCAACTTCTTTGTCAATAACTTACCTCGTTTTAAAAATTGTGCATACGTAGAACATGCTCTTCCGTATTGCATCAACTGAGAGATATCATTATGGAGACCAGAGATCAACTTATAAAGTACATTAAAAGGGAAACAAGATGTTCAATATAAAGTAATCTCTGATCTCCCTATTCATGTACAATATACAATATTAGGTGATCTCTGGTCTCCCTAATTACGTACAAAATAAGGTGTCCACTGGTCTCCCTATTGATGTACAATATAAGTTGACCTCTGGTCTCCCTAATTATGTACAATATACAGTGTCCTCTGGTCTCCCTATTGATGTACAATATAAGGTGACCTCTGGTCTCCCTATTGATGTACAAAATAAGTTACCTCTGGTCCCCCTAATTATGTACAATATAAGGTGACCTCTGGTCTCCCTATCGATGTACAAAATAAGTTACCTCTGGTCTCCCTAATTTTTTAAAATATAAGGTGTCCTCTGGTCTCCGTTTTTATGTACAATATAAGGTGACCTCTAGTCTCCCTATTGATGTACAAAATAAGTGACCTCTTGTCTCCCTATTGATGTACAATATAAGGTGAACTCTAGTCTCCCTATTGATGTACAATATAAGGTGACCTCTTGTCTCCCTCTTGATGAACAATATAAGGTGATCTCTGGTCTCTCTTATTATGTACAATATAGGGTGTTCTCTGGTCTCCCTTATTATGTACAATATACGGAGACCTCTTGTCTCCCTATTGATGAACAATATAAGGTAACCTTTGGTCTCCCTATTAATTACAATTATAAGGTGTCCTATGGTCTCTATATTGATGTACAAAATAAGTGACCTCTGGTCACCCTATTGATATACAATATAAGGTGACCTCTGGTCTCCCTATTGATGTACAATATAAGGTGACCTCTGGTCTCCCTATTGATATACAATATTAGGTGATCTGTGGTCTTCCTAATTATGTAAAATATAAGGTGACCACCGGTCTTCATATTGATGTTCAAAATGAGTTACCTCTGGTTTCCCTATTGATGTATAAAATAAGTGACCTCTGGTCTCCCTAATTCTGTACAATATAAGGTGTCCAATGGTCTCCCTATTGATGTACATAATAAGTGACCTCTGGTCTCCCTATTGATGTATAATATAAGGTGACCTCTGGTCTCTCTATTGATGTACAATATAAGGTGGCCTCTGGTCTCCGTTTTGATGTGCAATAGAAGGTGACCTCTGGTCTCCCTATTGATGTACAATATAAGGTGACCCCTAGTCTCCGTTTTGATATGAAACATTAGTTTACCACTAGTCTCCACATTGGTGGTATCTGGTGACTGTTTTGCACACTCTTGTCTCCTTATTGATATACAATACCTGATGACCTCCGGTCTCCGCATTGATATGACACATTATTTTATCATTCCATATGCAAGATATTGCTCAAAGCAGGCTTGTGACAATAAATTTGATGTGACCAGGGATGATCCCTCCCATGCATCTGATCCTATCTCAGGAATTTAGGAATCTGTGTTTTATACTCTGTTTTCAAATTCCTTTGTTAATAGGATTTTTGAGATCAATCTCTGTTTGGTATCTCAACCTTTTTATTTGAATTTGTAGTTGAAAATCAGGGCTATTCCTTCATGTAAGAAGTCACAAAAGATTACTTTTAGTTTATAGAATACTACGAGTACTAAGAAATATCTTGGGTAAGATGTTTTAAAAAACTTTTCTAAGAGTCAAAACATGGTATTTGTCCAACACAGTGCTTCTGATAAAGTCAGCAGCATTGAGCGGCATTTGTCCAAAACAGAGCTTCTTGTAACTTCAGCGGCATTGAGGGGCATTTGTCCAATACAGAGCTTCTGGTGAAGTCAGTGGCATTGAGCGGCATTTGTCAAAACACAGTGCCTCTGGTAAAGTCAGCGGCATTGAGCAGCATTTGTCCCACACAGAGCTTCTGGTAACTTCAGCGGCATTGAGCGACATTTGTCCAAGACAGAGTTTCTGGTGAGGTCAGCGGCATTGAGCGGCATTTGTCCAACACAGTGCCTCTGGTAAAGTCAGCGGCATTGAGCGGCATTTGTCCAAGATGGAGCTTCTGGTAACTTCAGCGGCATGGAGCAGCATTTGTCCAAGAGAGAGTTTCTGGTGAAGTCAGCGGCATTGAGCGGCATTTGTCCAATACAGAGCTTCTGGTGAAGTCAGCGGCATTTGTCCAAGACAGTGCCTCTGGTAAAGTCAGCGGCATTGAGCGGCATTTGTCCCACACAGAGCTTCTGGTAACTTCAGCGGCATTTGTCCAAGACAGTGCCTCTGGTAAAGTCAGCGGCATTGAGTGGCATTTGTCCAAGACAGAGCTTCTGGTAACTTCAGCGGCATTGAGCGGCATTTGTCCAAGACAGAGTTTCTGGTGAAGTCAGCAGCATTTGTCCAACATAGAGCTTCTGGTGAAGTCAGCGGCATTGAACGGCGTTTGTCCAAGACAGTGCCTCTGGTAAAGTCAGCGGCATTGAGCGGCATTTGTCCAAGACAGAGCTTCTGGTAACTTCAGCGGCATTGAGCGGCATTTGTCCAAGACAGAGCTTCTGGTAACTTCAGCGGCATTGAGTGGATTTGTCCAAGACAGAGTTTCTGGTGAAGTCAGCGGCATTGAGCGGCATTTATCCAGGACAGAGTTTCTGGTGAGGTCAGCAGCATTGAGCGGCATTTGTCCAAGACAGTGCCTCTGGTAAAGTCAGCGGTATTGAGCAGAATTTGTCTAACACAGTGCCTCTGGTAAAGTCCAACACAGAACTAGCAGCATTCTTCATCTAATAAGCATATACGGAATAAGCAACATTCTTCATGTAGTGATCTTATACTGAATAAGCAGCATTCTTCATGTAGTGACCTTATACAGAATAAACAGCATTCTTCATGTAGTGACCTTGTACGGAATAAGCGGCATTCTTCATGTAGTAACCTTATACAGAATAAGCAGCATGTAGTGACCATAAACGGAATAAGTGGCAATCGTCATGAAGTGATTCTATACGGAATAAGCAGATTTCTTCATGTACTGACCTTATAAGGAATAAGCTGCATTCTTTATGAAGTGACTTTATACAAAATGAGCAGCTTTCTTCATGTAATGACCTTATAAGGAATAAGCTGCACTGTTTATGAAGTGACTTAATACAAACTGAGTGGTATTCCTCATGTAGTGACCTTATATGGAAGGGTCATTCTTTCTTGTGGTTTAACTTGTATTGAATGGTGGACATTAATTAGTCCTTAGACTCTAAGTTAGACATCTATTTTGTGATAATTTTGAAACAAATCTCATGGTAAAGCTTTTTCTAATGTACCTCAATCTATGGACTCTTTACATATTTTCCTTAATTTTAAAATTAAACATCAAAGATATATTTTTGCTGCTTATGCATGGGATGCCCTTAAGTTAATAGTCATAATCAAGCAATATCAATGATTATATTTCTTAGAAAATTAGAATATTGAAGCCAGATGATTAACAATATGTGCCTAATCATCTTTGGGTTTTAAACACTTGCTAAGGTTTTGTGACAGAATCACGCATTGGTGATAAGTATGTATCTGACTACCATTACTGTAATGCTTAATTAGCACGCTTCTTGGGTGATAACCGGCCAGGATTATGCTATTTAGTGAAGTCAGTTTAATCTAATATTATTGTATTATCTATATACTAATGAAAATATGATCAAAAGAAAGGGGGAAACATAAATGCTAATTAATGATCAAATCCTTGCCTTTAAAAAAAAAAACAATTATCTTTACAGTACCTTTCATAGATAGATTGGTAAACCTTCTGTCAATTATAAGTAATTCTATCAGTAAAAAAAGAATTAATTGTATTTCAGATTCTTCTATCCTTGGTCTAAACAGAACATTATTTATGCACACATTAATTTTTCAGGACTTCTGTGAATCTTATTAGGCAAAAGAATTTTCATTGTACAAAAGTGAATGAAAACATTTTTTTGAGAAAAGTTCAACTTTTCATATAAGTTATTTAAACTTTGCAACTAACTTGAGCAGAAGTACCGTGTTGGACTTAACTAGACGCTGTGTGTTGGACAAATGCCGCTCAATGCCGCTGAAGTTACCAGAAGGTCTGTGTTGGACAAATGCCGCTCAATGCCACTGAAGTTACCAGAAGATCTGTGTTGGACAAATGCTGCTCAATGCCGCTGAAGTTACCAGAAGCTCTGTTTTGGACAAATGCCCCTCAATGCCGCTGACTTTACCAGAGGCACTGTCTTGGACAAATGCCGCTCAATGCCGCTGACTTCACCAGAAGCTCTGTCTCGGACAAATGCCGCTGAAGTTACCAGAAGCTCTGTCTTGCACAAATGCCGCTGACTTTACCAGAGGCACTGTTTTGGACAAATGCCGCTCAATGCCGCTGATTTCACCAGAAGCACTGTGTTGGACAAATGCTGCTCTGATTATTTAATGCCGCTGACTTTACCAGAAGTTCTGTCTTGGACAAATGCTGCTCAATGCCGCTGACTTTACCAGTAGCACTGTGTTGGACAAATGCCGCTCAATGTCGCTGACTTAACCAGAAGCTTTCTGTTGGACAAATGCCGCTCAATGCTGCTGACTTCAACAGAAGCTCTATCTTGGACAAAGACCAAACATCAACCCATTTCTTTTGATTTTTGTGACTTCTTACATGAAGTATGAACCAAAATCAGTTAATTTGAAAACAAATTCAGGATATTAAAACTAAATTTGGACTTAATTTTATTCTCATTTAAAGTTCTTAAAGTCTGTGGATTTTCCTTCTTCCTTTTTCTATAGGAACAGATGTAAGATAGGATAAATTATAGAGTGAAAGAAATATTTTCATTCTTTTTGCCTTTATTTTTTTCCCCCGTTGTCTTTTAGTTAAGCGGAGTTAAGTGCCGTAGATGACTGATGATAATACTGAACCATTGACCTAAATTGAACACTTCAGGTCTATGACTGAACGAATGAAGAAAAAGTCTCAATTTCCCTGTGTGTTTACCTGGCCATGTGCTTGTGTTTTGTGTTCTGTGTAGTGTTTTGTCCAGTTTGGTAGTGTCATGTGATGTATTATTATTATAATTGAGGTCTTGCCCTGTTCTGCTATTGGTTAAGTTATTTTGGTCAGTCAGGTGGTACATGTATCCCATGCAGTTCATGCTTTTCACTTTCTAGCCAGACCTTGGTCCTGATACATGTAGCAGCAGGTTAGATTTCTCTAACTAATTTACTATTTTTTTTGTTTTAATTAATTCTCTATACTTTTGACTATGACATTTAAAGTTAATATAAAGTTTATCTAAAGCTTAAGATTTGAATAAGTTAATTATTTTGCTTGATTAAAATACTTATTGGTTTTAAATAATCTGAATGTTAAAAACTAAATTTAAGTGTGTATGCAGCACCTTGAACTGTTTTATATTATTTTGATGACTAGATGCTGGGATACAATATGCTTAGTTGATGTTAGTTAATTCCAAATCAGTAAGCCTCCAGACACATTGTCTTTGGCAAGAACATGTATTATTTATTTTAGATATTTTTATTACTTCGAATTAGTTAATGAAGCTATTGGTTATAAAGTGTGTTTGACAAATATTTTTGATTTACCAAGCTTAAGTACAGTTCTTTGTAAAAGTCATGCAAAATAGGCATGTAGGTGATATATGAGGGTTCTCAGAATTTGATGATTTTCCACACATAGTTTTCTTTTGCCCTATGAACCATGTATGCAAAAGGAAAAATGTTTTGATTCATGGTTACCATGGAAACATGGGTAAAGAAATTTCCCTAGCAACCAGCCAATTTTCAGCTTCGATGAACTAAAAATCTCTTATCTTTCACGCTCAAATTAAATGTAAATACTAAAAGTATTTCTTTTTCATTGCTGTTATTCTCGAGATAATGATCTTAACAGTTTTCACAATCAAAAATATAGAAATAAGATTTAAAGATATATCTGTGATAGATGTGGGAATATATGCATGTTTTTCCTTTTTTGCTGACTCAGCATTTTCCTCGATTTTGGAATTATTCAATGCCTAATTACTCCAGTGATGGACCTCATACAGACATATTGTGTATATAACATACAAGCAGAGGATTATGTCTTCTAGAATTTGAATTCAGAAGCGTATAATTTTTAAACATTCCTATCCGTTGCCTAGCAACAAAATGGATGTTTTGATGAATAAAAAGAGGAAAATGTAAAATGCTAAAGTCATAAATCACATAACTTGTTATCTTTGAATACTCAAAACAAATTTTATAATAAATTGAAATTTTTGAGACCTCTCTTCAACTATGGAATGTTTTACAATTTGTAATCTCCATGGTAACAGCAATTTCCCCTTAGCAACACATCATAGAATAATAATTTTAGCATGTTCACGTACCTGTTGTTAAGGATTCTTCAAAGCCTGCTGTAAAATTGTGATTAGGCAAATTTTGCAATGCAATTAGTATCTTATAAAATTCTATTTTTCACTTGATTTTCCCATGGCAACGATTCTGAGCACATAGCAACCAATGTAACCTATGTAGAGTTAAGAGTCATTATATGTAGGAATTTCAATTGTTTTGATACTCAGAATCAAGATTACAGGACATTGTTATGTAAAATCATTGCTGGTACAAAATATACATAAATATATACATTTGCAATCAAGATTTAAAAATTCAAACTAAGAATGTTACCATGGTAATGGGTATAAACATTTTTAGCTCACCTGAAGCGAAGGCTCAAGTGACTTTTCTGATCGAAATTTGTCTGTTGTCTGCCATCGTTGTTGTCGTCGTTGTAAACGTTTCACAATTTCATCTTTTTTTCAGAACTACTAAACCAATTTCAATCAAACTTGGCACAGAGTATCATTGGGTAAAGGGGAATCAAGTTTGTTCAAGTGAAGGGCAACGCTCTCCTCCAAGGGGAGATAATTACAAATTAGTGAAAATTAATGGCATCTTTTAAAAATCTTCTTCTCAAGAACCACTGGGTCAGGAAAGATGAAATTCATGTGGAATCATTCTCAGGTAGTGTAGATTAAATTTTGGTTAAAATCATGATCCCCAGAAGTAGGGTGGGGCCACAATGGACAATCAAATTTTTACATAGAAATATATAAAGGAAAAATCTTCTCAAGAACAGCAAAGCCATGATTGGTTATTAACTATCTGGAAGTATCCTGAGGTAGTGTAGATTCATATTTGATAAAAATCATGACTCCCTGATAATATGTAGGGGTCACAATTGATGATTAAAGTTATGCATTGGAATACATAGGACATTTTTTTTTAAATCCTGTTCTCAAGAAGAGCAAAGCTATGATTAGTCATATTTATATGGAAGCATCCTCAGATAGTGTAAATTCAGATTTGTTCAAATCATGACCCCCGGGGGTAGGGTGGGACCATAATGAAAGTTCAAACTAGTAGTGAAAAAGGTCACAATTAGTCAAAGAATATGAAAGCATCTTTAGTTAGTGTAGATTCAATTTTGTTCAAATCATCCCCCCCCCCTTTTTAGGGGTAGGTTGGGACCACTTATGCATTAAAGCTTTTTACCTAGCCAATGCTCAGGTGAGCGATGTGGCCCATGGGCCTCTTGTTGTTCGTATCATTTCAGTTTATTTCTTCATTTTCATTCAGAGTTCATTGATTGAAGCACGGGTTTTCAAGTTTTGAAAAAAATATTAATGCACCTCGTTAATTTTTATTTCATTAAAGAAATAAATTCATTTTTTTTAATTAAAGTATTTTATAAAATGAATGTTTGCATTTTGGCATAGTCAATTTTCCGTGCTTTTTCCTATGCTTGTACAGGAAAGTGAATCTGATGTGGGACTTCGTGGGGGGGGGGGGGGGAATCCTACTCTAGAGTCATTTTTCCGTGGGAGAAATCCTACTCTAGAGTCTATTTTCCGGGGGGAAATCCTACTCTTGAGCCAGTTTTCCGGGGGGGGGGATTTTTAGAGGGGGAATCCCACTCTACAAGACCAGTAGATAATGAGCTGATTTTTGGTATGTCTCTTGATATTGTTGACTTACAAATCAGGTTTCGAGTTTCTTTGGTCCATATTTTGGTCACCAGAGCAGATGGCTCAAGGTTCTGATCATATTTTGTCCGGCAGCCATCGGTCTGTTCATCTGTCAGATTGCCGTCTGTCTGTCCGTCTGTAAACATTCTCGACATTTTCGACATCTTCTCAAGAACTACTGGGCAAATATCAACCAAATAGCAACAAAGTGTTCTTTAGTTAAGGGAATTCAAGTTTGTCCAAATGAAGGGCCAAGCCTTCTTCCAATGGGAGATAATTACGAATTTAGTGAAAAATTATCTTCTTCCGAAGAGCCAATGGGTCAGAAAATATTAATCATATATGGAAACATTCACAGATAGTGTAGATTCAAGTTTGTTAAAAAATGACTTCTGGAGGTAGGGGAGATTAAAGTTTGTTCGAATCATAACCCCCAAGGGAAGAGTGGGGCTACAATAGGCGATCAAAGTCTAACATAGGAATACACAGGGTTTTCTTTTAACCTTCTTTTCAAGAACAGTATAGTCACGATTAGTCATTTATTTGGAAGCATTCTCAGATAGTGTAGATAAGTTTGTTCAAATCATGACCGGATGGGGGGTGGGGGGGAGGGGGGGAGAGAAGTTTGGGCCACTTTAAACAATGAATTTTCTTACATAGGAATTCATAAGTATGTGGGAAATATCTTTAAAAATCTTCTCAAGGACAACAAATCCATTAATTATTGATACAGAAGCTGCAGATTCAAGTTCGTTCAAATCATATAACACTTAGGGGTAGTGTGGAGCCACAACAATGATCAAAGTTATACAAAGGAATACAGAAAAGCATGCTTATAGATAAGGAGCTTATATATGAAATGACTATTACAGCTAAGTGATCTGTGGGTTAAGAAAACATTTGGTACTGTACTTCATCAAATGTGTTGAAATGGTGTATATTCCCGATGTTTTCCGAGCGAATATACACAATTTAAACGACGTGGATAAAGCAAATACCACGTCACACAGTTATAGATTTTTATTAATCACACAATTATATATATGTTAGTTATCTCATAAGATTTTCTTTTTCACAAAAAATTAAGATAATCCCTGTAAAATAATGTTAATTGATTTCTATCCAAATCGACGACATATTAATAGACGACGTCGCACTGTAAACGTTGAAATGCTGAAAGAAAATTTTTTTGTAAATCTATACAAAATATGAAATCTTGGAATGATATTTGCTGCTTCTTTTAAAACATACGTGACAATTTGTTGAGGATTCATTTTATACAAACTTTTGATTTTGAAGTTGTACACACAGTTGTAAAGACCGAGGAATCATTAAATGTAATCCTACTCTGAAATCATTCTGTGTATGGTGACAATGCTATTTGTAGAATCATGGTAAGTTATATAGTATAATGTAAGGAAGTATTGATGAAAGTGCCTATTAGGTTTGACAATCATGATAAAGATAGAAATGCATAGCCCTCAGACTTTAGAAATTCACAGATGGTCTTTTGTTTGTCTCTTCATATTCTATTTTCTAGATTCGCATTGATTGAACCATTTCAATAAGTTCACCTGTACAGAAGTTTCAATGTAAAAGTGAACAGTGATCGATCTCATAAAATCTATAATCATTACAAATATGTGAAGAGGGCATACAACAAGGACCCCTGGAAATTCCAGAGGTTGAACCAGGTGCCTAGGAGGAGTAAGCATCCCCTGTTGACTGGTCACACCAGCCGTGAGCCCTATGTATTTATCAGGATGACGGAACTTTCCGTAGTCAATTCAGTATCAAAGGCCTGAAGGGCCTGAGAGTCGACTCGCTCGAGTTTATTAAGCTTTTTCATACAACATGTCACCATGCCTTATATTCAGTTTTTATTGCATCTTAAGAAATTGAATATCAGGTCTCCATGATTGGTTAAAAAATTAAGGGCTTCAATCCCATCTTACATGAGATTTTTTTTACTTTATTTAAAGTTTGGGTATGTAAATACACAAATAAGATTACATAATGTGACAAAAATAACAACATTTTGAATAGGGATCCAAATACAACTGTTTAAATTTGAACGGGTCTCAATTTACACCCCCCCCCCCCAAGTAAATAAAGGTTCAGGGTTTTAATATCTCCCACCTTTTTAAATCAAATGAGTTCTTTAAAAATTTTCTCTTCAGTATTTTTTAATTATAATTATCATAAATCTTACTAGATCTCAGTGTTCTATTAAAAAAAATACAATAAAGTGAAATAAAAACAAGGGGAAAAGGGAAAATCATGTTAAAAAGGGAGAAAAAGTATCATGGAAAAAAATTAACATTTAAACGTAAGATAAATCACTTAAAAACAACCTCCAGTAATGGAAAACAAACATTAGATATCTATGGGGAAATTTTTCAAGATCCGCCTAACTATATACATGTATTCACACAATTTTACTTTAATTTAAGCATTATGATTATGTTTATGTTAAGTAACATATAATAATTTAATATAGCATTGTGGAAAGCAGCACTGCAAACCTGGATTCAAAAAATAAATTAAGCACACTAGCTGCAGTGGTATGTTTTATAAAGTAATTAGGTCAATGATACACCCTACAAACCTGGATTCTAAAAATAGATTTTTCAGGCACACTAGCTGCAGTGAATGAGAACAGCAGGTGTGTGTGTTAGGGAGTATTCTAGGTCAATGATAAATAAACTTCAGATGGGAAGATTAGATCCGCCTAACATGGTTGCACATACTAGTATATTCATACACAGTATTTGTACATGCATTGTACAGATATTTAATCGAATTTTTCTTTAAAAAAACTGAAGACATAAATAATGTTCCAATATGAAATCTTATACTGTTTATACCTCCTAAGTTTAAATAATCACTCAAACAAAAGCATTTTTGCTAGCACTATCTTATTTGGTGTATGAATCACCTAGATGAATGAGTGATAATTTTTACACTTACAGCTGTGATACCAATGAGTCGCTCTGCGAGCCGACTCAATAAAAACAAAGACCTAACAATTGGTATGAAACAAGTCATCCAAATACAACCCAATGATAGGTTATATTTGCTAACAAGGTCAATATAACGACCATAAAATTTACGAAATACCAACTTTAAACAAGGTTGTTGAAATCGCTGTAACATCAACTTATCAGTGAATAGCATGCCTCGCTTTAATCAAAGTACTGAAAGTACTGAAAGCCGGGCTTTACGTAAGCAGGCAGGTGGGACAGTCATTTATACTGAATACATTACATCATCGAAATACCATCATAACTGACAGTTTAGATACATTCTTCGACTCGAAAATTACCAAATTAAAGAAGAGGCGTCGATTTTTCTGCGAATAAAAAATCGGAACCAAAGAAAATAAAAATCGTAACAAAGGAAAATATCAGTGGATAAGAACTTATCAAACGAGCGAAGAGATATGGATCTCTAAATCTTAATAGAAACACACGCATCTGATCATTGTATGTCGATATTCTCAAAAACTCTTTCTCTTATAATAACTCCAAAGAGCCCAATAACTTTCTAGAAAATATTTGTACAATCAAAGAATTATTTTTCTTACAAAGACTATGACGATTCTTGGCGTTTTCAAGAATCCTAATCGAAAGTAAATTTTGTAAATATGTGAAGTAGAGCTTTATAAAACCATCAAAATTATCATTGCTTAGCATTATCATCTTTCTATAACATTAAATGAATTTTAAAAGCCATAGCAATCGTTCATTTATTTATGCACGTTTGTATACATTAACAACCTGTCCCACTTCCATCCTGATAAGAATACTTTTTGTGCCTCTATCGTAGGAATGTTACAATCTCGAAACTCGCATATTACTCTAGTATATTGTCTTATCCGAAATTAGTACATATTTGAAAATCTTTTAGAGTTTGTTAGATTAAGATTAACAATAACCCATTTACCAATAATTAAAATTAACGTTCCAGAACCCAACGTTTAGACCCCCGGATGGGACTTAGTTGGTCATAATTTTAATGAAAATACATTTATACCTTTCTGAACATTAAGCTCACAATGGGTATGCATGGTGACAGTGCACTTTGAGTGATTTTGCTGATTAATACAGGCGCATACTATCGGGGGAGCTACATGTAGGGGTGTCACCATTATGATTTTTCAAACATTAACTTTTACAATGAAAAATGTACAATAGAAAATGTACATCGAAAAGTTGATAATTGACTCTTCGCAATCACATTTAAACTGGACCTTTCATCTCACTCTTCGTAATATTTACCGGGTATTTGTCACGAGCGACTAAAAGATTTTCTAAAAGCGAAATGAATGGTCTAATTTTAATTAGATTGTACCCTTCATTTTTTGTAGCATATTAAAATTACGGTAATTTGGTAATGTATTAATAAAATTCGAAATGTGAACGTAAGTTGGAATGTCGAATCCATCCCTACCCCTTCTCCCACGGAATAGGAATATCGGGTTTGGACAATTTTCCAATTTTCTTATCTAAAAATGATATTACATGCCTGTACATGTATTAATCAGAAAAAATATTCTTTATTTCTTGTCCTCTAGGAAACCAGCTGCACGAAATTGATAATAATATAATTTTTTATGACATGAATATGAGTCTAGTTCTAGCTCCAGGTTCGGCCAAAATGGTCATTGTCTGTGAAAATCATGATATATTCAGGTCTTTATGGCTCATACAAAGTGGCTCTTCATTCTAAACACAAAGGACAAAGTATAGTAAGGGCCGAATCTGGCCCCTTATTTGATGTAAAAATCAGAACACAGTTAAAATTGTGATAGTTTGTAGTTAAGAACTTAAAATGATGCTTGTTTTAAAACCAGCACTAATTCTGTTTCAAAGCTTATATGGAGGCCACAAGAAGATGCAGAAGTAGGACATTTTCCCGAATTT
The DNA here is from genome assembly GCF_033153115.1 of Saccostrea echinata. NCBI lineage: Eukaryota > Metazoa > Mollusca > Bivalvia > Ostreida > Ostreidae > Saccostrea > Saccostrea echinata. The sequence continues at coordinate 1,865,073 of NW_026889772.1, forward strand.
CCTCAATTCTGGTGGAATTTCGTCAAATTTTAAATGCTTTTCAGTTCGGGAAACATAGAGCACAAGCTTGCCTATCTGAGATTTTTATATATAAGATGCATCTGATACTAGTGCATGAAATATATAAATTTGGTAGATAGGCAAGCTTGTGCTCTATGTTTTCTGAAACAAAATTTGCTGTAAAATCGATGAAAAATTGCATAAAAATGAGAAAATTCGGAAATTGACGTATTTTCTGATCTTCCTGTGACCTCTGTGTATCCCATAACTTAGAACCAATTCTCATTTTGTGGCAGGGGTGACAACAGGTTTTTATTGATAAACTGTTGCATCATTCTAAAAGACACCCCAAACCAGGGGCCAAAAAAAGGTTTTAGCCTATCTTGTCCTTTGAAAGCAAAGACTAACCAACTATTTCTGAAAAATTATAATGGGTTGTTCTTAGATAAAGACTAATGAACATTTTTATATTTTGTATTTATTAACTATATATTTACATGAACGATTTTTATTTCCAAGCACCCTTGAGAGCTTACATGTGTTTTTAAGACACTTTTTTATTGGAATGCGCGCACACGCTCAATATACTGTGAAGCGCTCTTGGAGCACATACGAGATAAATCCAAGTTGAGAAGTCTCAAAGGAAAATGTTCACAAAACATACCATTGACCCTTAGTTAAAAATTTGATCTGAATTTTAAGCATAAAAATTTTCGATGCTGAATCGATTGGTCAATGGATATAAATATAATTTTAAAATATGATTATAAATGTACATATTCACATGAAATTTCTATCTTTATATTTTTATTTATTTCAAATTCCATACTTCACAGAATATAAGTCTTTATCCCAGTCATCTAAATTAACAGTTTTTAATAAAAATATTAACCAAATAGAATTGCATTGTTTATTTCATTTTATCAAAGAAAACAATTAGTTTTGAACTTCGTTTAAATCACCATTACACAAAATATTTACCATCAAAAGGATTTTTGTTCGAAATTATTTATTAGAAAGGAGAAAGTTATGTTAATTGCATTCAGGGTTATCGAAGCAATGCCGTATTTTCAAACCCTTTTCTTTCAACGCATTCAAAATTTAATTTATTTTGAGTCATATATTAAAAACATTTCAGCGTTACCAGTATTACAACTGTAAGAATAATCTTGGGAATATTTACATACATACATCATTATAATTCTAACATAGGAAAATATTTTTAAAATCCCATTTTAAAAAAAAAATGTTTAAATCTAAGGAAATTCAACGTTCATGCATCTCCATAAAAATCTGAATTCGAATATAAACCAGTCCAAGATTACTCTTATTATATAAAGAAATGGTGAAATACAAGTATATTGATTTTCGCTGCTCTTTTTTAAAATGTCAGCTTTTTAATAAGACAACTCAGTCATAAGATATAATTTACATTTCAAGAAATAATTTCATAGTGGACTTTGAAAATAAAATTTCTCTGAATTTCTTTTTGATTTAAATTTTTTAACTGAACTTTCTTACATGGTCAATGTCAAGAGTAAAATTTCAAAATACCAAGTAATCATTTAACATACATGTTACAGTTATGTGATGATTTAAAATTTAATAAATTGTAATTTCCAAGGATTTGTCGCATATTTTCTAATTCTATAAGCATTTTTCTCATAACTTAAAATTGACCCAGCAATTCAATCTTAGAATAGTTAAAGTATTGCACATATTTTTAGAGATATTCTTTTAGTTTCAAACAAACAGTACTTTTACCGCCAACTAGATACACTGATTCATATGTACATTCGATTGTCAGGCGACTTTAGGCATAACGCATTATTAATTCTTCAAACTCCAATTTATTAATCTATTTATTTGCTAAAAAACAAAACAGAGAATATAACCACTCACATAGCATTGACGAAAACGATATGAAATTCCTCAATAATTTAATATAGCAACCTGTCGAAAAGCCCGCGCTATTGAAAATAATTCACATACAATAGAAGCGTATATACACAAATTGTTATATCACGATTACCCTAATAAAGTAACTATCTATTCCTCTTTCAATTTAATTCTCAAACAAAACTATTGATCAATTAACATTTCCAAAGATTGAGATGTTAAAATATTTGTTTAAGTATCGTCTCTGAATGTGACTATTTTGTTTCTCGGAAGCGTCTACTTTGACGCTGATTGGCTTATTGTTTACTTTCTGATCATTGTGCTATTTATAGTAAGGCAGTCGATCAGCATGCCTACAGCCAGGACTTTGCTTTCAGCAAAGCCCGGCTAAAAATTGATCGTACTCAGAGCAAGCTCTTGAGTACCGAATAAACACCATAAGCAAGTGATACTGGAACATTACTACAAAAATAAGGAAAGGTGATGAAGTTAGCTTTTCTGATCACCTGTCTTCTGTCTATCTGTCCGTCTGCCCGTTGTTCATTTCTTATTTTTTCAACCCTTTTCTACAAAACCCGTTGGTCAAATTCAACCAAACTGTCACAAACTAGTGTATTCTTACAAAACATATATTTCTAAGGAAGAGGAGAATAAAATCGAAAATGATTCCCCATCATCACAATTAAGGTTAAAATGTACAATTTTTAATAGCAACGTCTAGATGATTGATAGATTTTTCGATATTGGTCATATTGTACGAATGCAACATAGATTTTATGATTTTAAGTAAAATTTAGCAAATCAAATGGTGCATTACAGGCAGAAGTTATATATATGCAAAAATATTAACACTAGTTTCCTTCTTAGTTTTGGTTTTAAGACTTGATTGCAGAATTATATTAACATTTATATATATTTTCTACCAGCAATCATTTTAATCGTCAATGTTCCGTAATCTAGATTCTGTGTAACAAAACTGTTGAAGTGCTTAAGAGTATGACTCTCAACTCTTCATAGATTACATTGGTTGTTATGTTTACAGAATCGTTGCCATGGGTTAATCAAGAAAAAAAAACTTTGATAAGATGCTAAATACGTTGTAAAATTTGCCTAATCACAATTTTACAGCATGCTTTGAAGAATCCTTAATAAAATCTTTCCCCCTGAAAAACTGGCTCTAGAGTAGGATTTCCCCCCGGAAAAAATGACTCTTGAGTAGGATTTGCCCCACAGAAATCCCACATCAGATTCAATTTTCTGGTACAAGCATAGCAAAAATGTACGGAAAATTAACTATGCCAAAATGCGAACATTCATTTTATAAAATACTTTGATAAAAAAATGAATTTATTTCATTCAAGAAATAATAATTAAAGAAGTGCATTAATATTTTTTTTTTCAAAACATGAAAATCCATGCTTGTATATTTCTTTTTTTTAATTTAAAAAGCTCTGAATGAAAATGAAGAAATAAAGCTGAAATGATATAAACAAAACTGTTTATACCCATTACCATGGTAACATTCTTAGTTTGAATTTTTAAATCTTGATTGCAAATGTATATATTTATGTATATTTTGTACCAGCAATGATTTTACATAACAATGTCCTGTAATCTTGATTCTGAGTATCAAAACAATTGAAATTCCTACATATAATGACTCTTAACTCTACATAGGTTACATTGGTTGCTATTTGCTCAGAACTGTTGCCATGGGAAAATCAAGTGAAAAATAGAATTTTATAAGATGCTTATTGCATTGCAAAATTTGCCTAATCACAATTTTACAGCAGGCTTTGAAGAATCCTTAACAACAGGTACGTGAACATGCTAAAATTATTATTCTATGATGTGTTGCTAAGGGGAAATTGCTGTTACCATGGAGATTACAAATTGTAAAACATTCCATAGTTTGCAGAGAGGTCTCAAAAATTTCAATTTATTGTAAAATTTGTTTTGAGTATTCAAAGATAACAAGTTATGTGATTTATGACTTTAGCATTTTACATTTTTTCTCTTTTTATTTTTCAAAACATCCATTTTTGTTGCTAGGCAACGGATAGGAATGTTTAAAAATTATACGCTTCTGAATTCAAATTCTAAAAGACAAAACCCTCTGCTTGTATGTTATATACACAGGATGTCTGTATGAGGTCCATCACTGGAGAAATTAGGCATTGAATAATTCCAAAATCGAGGAAAATGCTGAGTCAGCAAAAAAGGAAAAACATACATATATTCCCATATTTATCAAAGATATATCTTTAAATCTTATTTCTATATTTTTGATTGTGAAAACTGTTAAGATCATTATCTTGAGAATAACAGCAATGAAAAAGAAATACTTTTAGTATTTACATTTAATTTGAGCGTGAAAGATAAGAGATTTTTTTAGTCCATCGAAGCTGAAAATTGGCTGGTTGCTAGGGAAATTTCTTTACCCATGTTTCCATGGTAACCGTTAATCAAAACAATTTTTCTTTTGCATACATGGTTCATAGGGCAAAAGAAAACTATGTGTGGAAAATCATCAAATTCTGAGAACCCTCATATATCACCCTTTGCATGATTTTTACACAGAACTGTACTTAATTACCAATTCATTTTTACCTCTATTTTTTATGTTTTATCTGTAAAGCCCTATAAATCTGTTCAGTTGAAATTAAGAGTAATTGCCCTTTATTCAGAGTGCTGTACATACTGTATCATGAAGGAAAGTATAATGTTGAGCATAATGTTATACCCTTGTATTTCATGTGATATATATGATTGTTTGTGTTTGTAATTATTTGTTTTGTAGATTTACATGTATTTATAATATATTTTCAATTTTAGGGCTCCATAAATCAACCAATCAGTCAATCAAATGTCTGGTGCACCCGTTTCGGAGTTTATTTGCAAAATTTATTAATTTATAAGTATAGATTTGTTTGTAAATGTGAACTGGGAAATTGTAGATCCGTATCTAATCTATGACTCAAATGCATAAAAAATGTTTATCGGAAGCAGGTAAAAAAAAACCAAATCTTTTTTCCAAGCATAAAATGTCCTTAGTATTTTTGTGGTACTCACTAGTTATGCAACTCATTTAGCTGATTGGTCAGTTAGAAAGTATCGCCAGTGCCTCGATTAGCATATGAATTTATTCTTACGTCAGAAAAAATAGTTTCGTCGATCTGTTCATAATGAGAAAGGCCAGCTAGATTTTACAATTTTTTAAAAACATCATGAGCGCAGTTAGGTACATTTTTCTCCTTTCACATATAGGTAGATTTCAATAAAAGATAGTGACCAGCCAAAGGAGAAAAATGTACCTACCTGCGCTCGTATATTTTAAGGGCTTCAAAGAGTGGGGCGGGGCCAAAATTCAATGGGAATTGGATGTTAACATGGTACCCCTACTCAAAAGAAAGACATATATCTTCAATCATGTTTCTGTTTTCGGTAAAAGTAGTATTTTATGAGGGTATACATATCAGTGATTAAATGCATGCAAAAATTAGAGTAAAATTTAGATATTCAATTTTTTTGTCAATTTAATGGGGGCCGTATGTCACATCATCCGTTATCTATCTACTTTGAATTTATTTTGTTTGGTTTACTAGAATCATATTTCATAAATAAGTATTCTGATAATTTGCAAGGTTAATTTTTGAAATTCTACTTTAATTATTTTTTTTTTATTGAAGTTCATCAAATTATTTTTTGTTGTTGTTAACATTCATTTTTTTTTCAATTTTTCTCAAATCATCTTTTGAAATTTAAATCCAATCAAATTTCATTTCATTTTTTGAATTTTAATTTTATAATTTAAATTTTGTTTTCAAATTAGTTGATGCAATTTGATTTAATTTAATTAAAAAAAAAAGACAATTGACAGTTCTCCATTTCTATTAACTTTGGGTACTAATCAATTTTGATACTAATTACAGCCCCTTAGTGTAGTTAAAAATAGAGTTCTAGTACAGACACAGCATAAAGTCCCTTGTTTCCACTGGCTGTCATTCATTGTGGTGCATACATCTTGTTTGTCTGTCCGTCGTTACATAAACCCATTTGTCATTCATTGTTTGTGTATTTTTCAGTTGGTTTAGTGCAGGTGCACTTAGAGTAACTATCCCATTCCCACGGTTATTCATTGTCAGTGTGTTTGTTGGTTTGGTTTATTACTTGTTGTTGAAGGTGTCCAAGGTTATTTATTCCCTCTGCTTAACTTAGTCATAGTGCCATTAGCTATTTAGATATAGAGATACTTAGTATATGTGCACATTCGCATTGCTTATCGTATACGATTAAATCGCGCTTCGGTTATTTCAAACCTAAACTTGCGTGCGCAATCATGGCCAACAAAGAGGAAATGGAAAAACATAACAAAGCCTTTGATGAACTTGGCGTAAAACCTAAATGTGACAGCAAAGAGGACTTAGAGGAATGGATTATTCAATATGCAGCCAATTTAGGTGCCAGCAAGCCAGTTGTTCCTCCGCCTCCAACATTTGCATCTCAGTCTGTGACAGTATCACATCCTCCCAGGATTTCTAACTTTTCTGGAGCAGAAAAAGGAGACGTATCATATGAACAATGGAGATATGAAGTTATGTGCTTGATGAAAGAGAAGTTTTCTGCTGAAACAAAAGCAAATGTTGTACGTCGATCCCTTAGAGGAGAAGCTGGAAAAGTAGCTGTTAGACTGGGAGCAGATGCCTCAATAACGACATTGCTTAATAAATTAGACAGTATCTATGGAATCATTGAGAGGAAAGAGACAATATTAGAGGAATTTTACAGTGCGCATCAGAATATTAAAGATCAATGCACCTGGTATGTTGAAAGATAAGTTTTGGACAGGGATGCAGCAGTCTCTTAAGGATGAGGGCTATTTATTTATAGGCTATTTATTTGAACAACTACATTCATATGATGAGCTTCTGGTTGCAATGCGTAGGATTGAATTGGAACACACAGTAAAACCTACTCACTTAAAGCAAGCTGTCAAAATTGGAATAAGGAGAAAGAGGAATTAAAAGCAACAATCAAGAGGATGTCAAGCGAGATAGCTGAGAATAAAAGTGCACAGTCACTTACTTACGAGAATCCTCGTGTAAACACATTCAATAGGAGTTATCAAAGAGGATCTACAGGATCATATAGAGGAAATCAAAGAGGAAAGTTCAACGATAGAAGACAGTTGTTCAAACCTCAAAGCAATCAACCTCAAGTTAAGAAACCTGATGAGGAGCCTGCATGCTTTAGATGCGGTCAGAAGGGCCACATTCAACTTGGATGCCGTGTGAGGTTGGATCATTCCAAGAGTGATTTAAACAGGAAACAACCTATGCCAAGGGACAGGTTTTAGGTTGTACAACTTTTAGTCCCGATGATTTTAGTTTAGTTGGAGAGTCAAATGAAGTTGAGATTATTATTGAGGGAATTGAGACAAAAGCATTATTAGATACTTGCTCAACAGTTTCCACAATTAGTCAATCATTTTACAAGGCACACATGCCACATATTGAGTTGCAGCCCTTGGATAAGTTACTGCAGATTGAGTGTGCTGATGGAAATTTATTACCTTACCTTGGTTACGTGGCAGTATCACTAGAAATACCTACCCTTGATGCAAAGGCTAGCATGATTCTATGTTTAGTCGTTCCTGACAGCAAGTTTAATGCCACCGTTCCCATACTATTGGGCACAAATGTGCTTGTACGCCTTATTTCGGAATGCCATGACACTTATGGGGTCAGATATTTGCAGAAAGCAAACCTGTCAAGTCCATGGTATCTAACATTTCGTTCCATTTCTCTGCGAGAAAAGCAACTTACCAGGAATGGAGACAAAATAGCCCTAGTAAAGAGTGCAGAAAGGCCGCAGGTGATTATTCAGCCAAACACTAAAGTCACTATTCAATATTACCTGGATAGAAGAATACCTTATTACTCTACTTGCGCTCTTCTACAATCTACTAAAGGCTCGGTAGTACCAGAAGACCTTGACATAACCCCATCACTCGTCACTTATGACTGCAAAATTACAGATACTGTTCCAGTTGAGATATCGAACATTACGACAAGGACAGTGGCAGTAAATCCTAGATCTTTGGTTTGTGAGATGCAGCCTGTCAAGATAGAGAGTACAAACAGTGCATCAGAGGAGACACAAGATAAGTTAGAGCCATTATTAGAATCCCTCAACATTGATAAGGAAGCATTGACATTAGATGAATTTAGGAAGGGAATGGAGCTTATAGATTCATATGCTGATGTATTTGCGAAGAGCGATACTGATCTAGGATACACTGGAAATGTTAATGACAGGATCCTACTAAGCAATGACACTCCATTTAAACAACGCCATAGGAGAATTCCCCCAGCCATGTATGAGGAGGTCAAAGCCCATATAAAGCAACTCTTATCAGCAAATATCATCAGGCCGTCACATTCCCCATTTGCATCGAACATTTTTCTTGTCAGAAAAAAGGATGAAAAATTGCGAATGTGTGTGGATTTTCGGCAATTAAATAAACAGACAATCAAAGACTCTTACGCTTTGCCACGAATTGAGGAACTTTTGGACAGCCTTAATGGATCAAAGTTTTTCTCAGTCCTTGACATGAAGTCTGGTTACTACCAAGTGGAAATAGAAGAGACACACAAAGAGCAAACTGCCTTCGCCGTTGGACCGTTAGGCTTCTATGAGTTTAACAGTTACCATTCGGTTTATCAAACGCTCCTGCCACTTACCAGAGATTAATGGAGGAATGTCTTGGAGATCTCCATCTAAAGACCTGCTTAATATATCTAGACGATTTAATAATATTTTCTACAACTTTTGAGGAGCACTTACAACGTTCACAGCTAGTTTTTCAGAGATTAAGGGAATACGGATTGAAATTGGCTCCTAAGAAATGCAAGTTCTTCTACAGAAAAGTGACATACGTAGGTCACGTGGTATCAGAACAAGAAGTAGAAGCTGATCAACCAAAGACAGAAAAGATTAAAAATTGGCCTACACCTACTACACGGGAACATGTACGACAATTTCTTGGTTTTGCCGGTTATCATCGGAAGTTTGTTAAGAATTTTTCAAGGATTACAAAACCACTGACCAGTTTGATGCCCCCACCTACCATGACTAAGAGGTCTAAGAAAATTCCACCAAACATCACTTGGAATTGGGGAGAAGAGGAAGAAAGAGCACTCAACGCTGTCAAGAATTTACTTACATCTCCACCCATACTGGCATACCCTAACTACAACTTGCCTTTCGAGTTACACGTAGATGCAAGTAGCAGAGGATTAGGAGCTGTCCTATATCAGACTCAAGAAAATCAGAAAAAAGTTATCGCCTATGCAAGCGGTGGGCTCAGTAAGTCTGAACGAAATTACCATGCCCATCGTTTAGAATTCTTGGCATTGAAATGGGCCGTGACAGAGAAATTCAGCGATTACTTTTACGTTCACAAATTTTCCATCTATACTGATAATAATCCGCTAGTCTACATACTTACAACAGCGAAGTTGGATGCAACTGGGCACAGATGGGTGTCTGCACTTGCAGCATATGATTTTGACATATATTATCGTCCTGGAAGAACTAACAGAGATGCAGATACATTATCTCGCTTACCCAGTCAGGACTATTTATAAGGAGACATGGTTAGAGTTTCAAAGGACTCTTTACAGGCCATTTGTCAGAGTGCAGCCCTTATACAGTCACATGTGGAACCAATGTGCATGACAGCTGATGTGATATGTGAAGTTGAAGAGGGTACCAAAGTTTCCAGTTTTACAGTGGAGGATTGGAGAAAGGCACAGGAGGAGGATGAAATCATATCCTTTTGGAAACCACATGTGCAGAAAGGAATCAGGCCTAGGAGGAGGGATGTACCAGATGTAAACCACCATTCTGCAATGTTTAGATTGTTCAACAACTTAAAGCTTGATGAAAATGGTATTTTGTGTAGAGAAACAACAGTAGATGGATACACAACATCACTGATTCTATTACCTTCCAGTCTAAAGAAAAGAGTTCTAGGAGGTCTACATGATGATATCGGACATCCTGGGCGAGACAGAGCTATTTCACTAATCAGAGATAGGTTTTATTGGCCTGGATTTACAAAGGATGTTGAAGACTGGATAGACAACTGTAGGAGATGCATTTTGAGGAAGTCCAGTGTGAATATACGCGCACCGCTATGCAACATTACCACATCTCAGGCCATGGAGCTAGTATGCATGGATTTTCTTAGCGTGGAGACAGGTAAAGGTGGATACGAGTACATACTTGTCATAACAGACCACTCTACAAGATATGCTCAAGCTTACCCCGCTAAGAATCAGAATGCTCATACCACTGCTGATCATGAGATACTGTACAACAAGTTCATAGCTAACTACGGTTTTCCTTCCAGACTCCATTCTGATCAAGGTGCCAATTTTACCAGTAAGATCATCAGTAAGTTGTGTAGACTTTTCAACATGGACAAGTCCAGAACCACCCCGTACCACCCGATGGATAACGGGATGTGTGAGCGCTTCAATAGAACACTCTTAGACATGCTTGGGACACTAAAGCCAGAGAAAAGAAGGACTGGAAAGCCTACATTGCTCCTCTGACTTATGCATATAACTGTATTAGACACGAAGCTACAGGTCAAGCCCCATTTGTTCTACATGTAATGTTTGGCTGAGAATTACAGCTTCCCAAGCATAGTACAAAGTACATGTATGTTGAGAACTTGAAGAGGAGAATACAGGAGGCACATGATATTGCAACTCGTGAAATATTGAAATCTCAGGAGAAACAGAAAAATTACTGACAGAAAAGCTCATGCTTTGTACTATGCTTCGGAAGCTGTAATTCTACATCCAATGGTAGATGAGGCTCTCAGTATTCTGTATTTCATATTTCGGAAGCCGTTATACAGTATGGTAAATAATGCATTGACGGATCAAAAAGCATGGAGAGCCCGGGGTTTTACCCCCTAACAATTTTTTTCTCCGGGACACTTTTGTAATTTTTCGAATATTAAATGTTTGAAGTATTTTCTATTTAGTATATATTTTTTAGGAAATACAGGTATTATATTTGACAGAAAACCTAGTACATGTATTAAACAAAACACATATTATTTTTTGATTGATGGGATACAATCTACGATGGATCCTCTGTCTGGACCCCCTTTTTTTTAATTTGCTTGATCTGCTTCAGTAATATCTGAAAGTAAAACAAAACATTTTGGAAAACACTAGGGAGTCGATAGCAAATGCCATTTGTTAACATCGATAGTGTCTCTTTAGAATGAGCCACAAACTATACTCGGGTATGTGGACCTCTCACTTTTAATTTAACTTAGCCCTGTTTGAATATGAAAAATATTGGTAAACCCCCCCCCCCTCATGTGTATAATCCCCTCATAATTAGGGCTTTTGCTGAAGACCTTAAAACTGATGATACATGATAATTAACATGAAAAGGGTATATCAGTCATTTCGGAAAGCTTGGTGCATATATTGCAAATGACATGTTAAATAATAGAAAGTTAATGTTGCTATAGCTGGTAAATTAATAAAAACCCTCTTTATTATTATTTAAGTTTGATTCTACATGATTTACGAAACATTTTCACCATAAAATTTCATATCAAAGAAATGGACAGAGCTGACTGGTAATGAAAATGCCTGCACTCTCCTGTCATTATTCGACGTTGAAAAATGACCCTTTTGCCTATAGAAAAAGTGACATCACCCTTAAAATCTGTGAAGAAAAATGATAGAAAAAATGGAAGAATAATGACCCTTTTACAGTTTGAAGATTTTGTTAGGTATATTCTTGCATTTTACTTTTTGGTTAAAAAGATTAAGAATTAAGAATCAAAAGGCCCATGGACCAAAATGCTCACCTGGGGTATACGTAAAATGAGGATTCAGGGATTATATGCAGTCTTCATAGATTTTTTTAATACTAAAAATAGATTTAACCAATTTTATTGGAATGGTGGTAGAAAGGGAAATAACTCTTACAAATTACAGAATGTTCAGATAAATATGTTCTTATTCATTGGACTGAGTAAATACTGTAAAATTGTCATGTCAATTTTCAAGCAATGAATACAACCATTATAATATTATCTTTTAACACCTGTAACTCTTGTACATATGTTTGTTCCTATTTTGTTGACTAGTTTTAGATGTTTTAATATTGTATTATGTTTGTACTCTTTTGCCTCATGTGAGGCCTTGAGTGAATAAAAAGTTTCAAAAGTTTCAGATAGGAATTTCTGTGAATATGAATACTAGTAAGCAGGAACCTATATACTAACGGGATAGGCAACTCCTTTAACGCCATGTTTATTTACCCAAAACGGCACACACAACACTGCATGTTTTTCAAACTACGTTTTTTCCCAGTAAAAAGCTTGTTTTCTGATTAATGTAATCTGTTCTTTTTGTGTATCGGAATGGATATTTAATAAATTTTAAAGCACATACAAAATAATTTAGATATACGAGGGGCATTTCAAAAGTTCTGGCAACTGGTGTGCGGTAAATTAATGAGCGTCATTATCATAAATTAAATTATATCAATCTCTCAAAATAGTCTCCGTTGACCTGGACACACTTTTTCAGTCTTGAAATCCACGTGGAAAATGCTGCCCTATAGTCCTCTTTCGGTATACGCTTCATACACTGGAATACGGCACTTCCGACTGCATGACGACTTTCAAATCGCCGTCCTCGGAGGGCTTCTTTGATAACGGCATTAAACCAAAAATCGCATGGAGCTAGGTCAGGACTGTTGGGTGGATGTGGTAAAACGGCAATACCATTTTCCTTTAAATATTTGGTTACTACCTCTGATCTATGGGCAGGTGCGTTGTCATGGAGGAGCTTTATTCCTCTAGTACTGGTTGTTGGTCGGGTCGTTTTATAGTGCTCTACAACCTGAGACAGGACATTCTCTGCATAAAATTGACCAGTAACACTGCTGTGTTCTGGAACCGGAACTTGAGCAACAGGGCCTTTAGAATCAAAAAATAAGGCGTACATTACTCTCCGGACAGACCGGTTTCTGCGTGCAATTTGAGGCCTTGTATCATTTTCACCGATCCAAACTTTATTATTGAGCTTAGTTTCCGGTTCCAAAAAATATATCTATGTTTCATCACCAGTTACAATCTCCTTTATTCGCCTTTGGTCACAATCTTCATAAATTGCTAGTAACTGTGAAGCCATTTCTACCCGGATGCGCTTAAATTGCTCTTCCGAGAGAAGATGCGGCACCTATCTAGCACAGACTTTCCTAAGCTTTAAGTTTTCCTTTAAAATACGAAAAACTGCTGACGAATTAATGTGAATTAAGTCTGCTATTTCCTCAACTGTATATCTAGCATCATCAACTATCGTATTTTGAACAGCGACGATTTCTTTTTCGCCATATGCACAAACTGGACGCCCCGAACGGGGGTCATGAATCTTCAATTGATTTTCTACCCTCTTTAAATTGAACTACCCATCTTGCTATTGCTCGATATGAAAGAGCATGCTCTCTATATACTACATCTAAATCGGCTTTTATTTCCGTTGCCGTAAAGCCAAGCAATGAGCGAATTTGCTCAACAAAAAAATTGTTCTCCTTATCAGTCATTTTTACGCCCAGTATACAGAGTATACCTAATTATGACGTCATTTTAGCAGACCTATACGTCATTTTGAATGTAAAATGACGTCACTACTGATGCATATGAATTTGCCTAAGCTTTACAGTGGTATCAGAGTCATTTTAATCCGTAACGTAGTTAAAATTTTATATGTCAGTTGCCAGAACTTTTGAAATGCCCCTCGTATTAAGTAAACAGTAAAAAGTATATAGGTCCCTGGAATAAGTTATCAGAGTGTGTTAAAAAAACATATAAACAAGTAGGAATTGCTATAGCGTATCAATTTATGGAATTAGGCAAACTATGCAGGTATCTGCTAGTTAAGCGACGTTGAAGTAAGTAGTTTTCTAAAGAAATAAAGGAGAAAAATATTCAATAGATATACACTGTAAATGTTCTTAATTATTGTCTCACAATTAAGCCTGCTCGTAATCAACCCCTCATTGTCACCAATACGACACGCACTCCTACTCGTCTCTTTAACCTAAACCCCATCTTTAGTGTTTTAACCCTCTTACTGCCAGAGGGGTCATATATGGGCTCTACCCACTGGCTGCCACAGGGGTCATATATGACCCATCAAAATACTTTATATCAAGTTTTGATCTATTAAAAATTTAAGTTCATTAATTATGTGTTTATTTAAAGAGAAGGCTTGAAATCTTTGTTAGCAATAAAAAAAATTGAATTATATTTTGCAAAGTATGATCAGTATACTAGCATTGTCTTAATTTTATTTTCATAGACTCACAAATAAAATTTAGGATGTTTCGCTTTCGTATTATTATGAGACTGACCATTTGATTCCGGGGGGGGGGGGGGGGGCTTTTAGAATTTGGAATGAAACAATTTGCCTTGAATATTTTGCATATACATGTGATTAATAATCTCTTCTCCACTGGGAATTATGGGAAGTTTTCTAGGTGAAAAAAAAGAGTATTTAAAAAACTGTCCCTCAGAAATAAATATTCTGTCCCGCAAGGGTATTAAAATAAGTAATTAATCTGACTAGCTCAAGAAAATCACCACCACGCCCTATCCCCTGGGAATTTTGTTTTCAAAGGTAATAGTTTTATAAATAGAATAAATAACGCGTTTAATGACTAAGTGAAATTTTGAATTAATCAAAAGTCTAGGATTGGGAATTCTTAAGGACCTTGAGGCCAGAATATATACAGGTAAATTAGTTAATAAATATTTTTCTGATTAGAAATAAATCAGAAAACGTTTAATATGTCTATTTTTGTAAAAAAAAAAATCTACTCCAAATCATTGCGTCGGAAGCAAAAAAAAAAAAAAAAAGGGGGGGGGATGGGAATATTAGAAAATCATATCAGGAGTACTACAAGTGGATCATATGACCTACGGACATTATATTTTTTTTAACGAAGGCAAATAGTTTATGTTTTGAAACAGTGCACCTCACCGGAGGATTTAGAGGGGGCAGTTCCCTTTTTATGAATTACAGTAGATTAGTTACTATATGTAAGCGTGCATGTCAAAGCATCTACATTACCCCCCCCCCCCCCCCCCGTAAGGGAAAAAAAGAAAGAAAGAAAAATACAAAATCTTTTGAAGAGAGAATGTATTTTAATGAATATGTTTAAGTATTCAAAGATAAATTCAAGATTTTATGATTTTGCATTATCCACACACTGCACATTCCGGGACTCAACCTAACACCCCTTAATGTCAATTTCGGTTGAGCCCCCCCCCCCCCCCCTTACCCGCTGGGCTGGTATTAGTGCTGCTCCAGACCCCTTTGCTTGAGTCAGAAAAGCCTCCACAATATCTTAGCCCCGCTATGCCACTGAAATAAACATCTAAAACATTATCCACGTTCTCGATCCTTTAGCTCTACTACTCTTGAAAATTTTCGTTCTTTTGCTACCGACTCTGATATCGAAATTTCCATCAATAAGAGAAGGAGAAAGTTGGACATATTGCTAATAACACACACACACTATATTGGTGGACACTGTCATGTTGTAAATTGTCACAATTGCCTTCAATTGTGTTGGGTTCTTTTCAAAAAAAAAAAAAAAAAAAAAAAAAAAAAAAAAAAAAAAAAAAAAAAAAAACCTTTACCAGTCTAGTAAATGGATGACCTTTGCCAATCAAGAAAAACAATACTTTATAACAATAACAATTTATTTACAAATGTACAAAAAAATCAAAATATAACTCGGGCTCCGGTGGTATCGAGGCTTAGGAGACATCAGATGAATGGCGCACAGTAGACATCAGATGAAACACACAAGAAGCTAGTGCAAGGCCATAATGTCACAGAATGATCACTAACACGTCTCCCAAACGAAGAACCATATTCAATAATTCATATAACATGTCGGCCGGAAGTACCAATCATCACCGGAAGTAGACGTCATCGGATTCAGGAAGTTCTCTTATAACGTAGAATTAACATCAGGAAAGGCTATCTACATCTACTAAAAGGTCACTGGATTGTAGTCACTCACACTCATAAATGCAAAAACAAAAGGCCCAGATTTCAAATGGTCCACACAGGTACCAGTAATGCATCCCATTTCCACACAGCATGGGAGCCGCCCAATCCACTAAGTATGGGTCATAATTTCACACCGTCCACACAGTTTGGTGTTCAGAACTAATCTGACAAACCTGGCCAAAACCCTGGATAAGTGTAACTATTAATATCATCAAACTTGACAAACGGGTTTACCAAGCGATGTCGCAGCTCTTTATGCTACAATTCAGTGACCATCGATGCGTGCAAAGTTAAACACTCCACAATGTATGGAAGAGCATTTGGAGCAATATTTACAATATTGTGACATAAATGTTGAATTTACCGGGTGGCTGTAAATAAAAAACATGACAACACTTGTACAGGTTAAAGCATTTTTGAGGCGAAATCATATCATTTTTTTTCACTTCATGATAGTAAATTAAAATTATAAAGATTAAATTTTTTAGCTAGCCAAGTTATACTTGTTCAAACTCAGTTGGAAGAAATTCAGATTAGCTTTTTCTTCTTAAAAAAAACCCAGCTTTTATTGATTGGATTTGATCTGCTACAGTTTCCAATTCTTTTCTCTGAAACAGATCGTTTTCCCATTAAAAAGAACAATTCCCCCCCCCCCCTCCCCGAAAAAAAAGAAATCTGGATGAGGCTGGATTTTTTTTTTATAATGCAATAACGTGGGAGAGTTCGAACATTCTACACCATAAATTGGGAAGGCTAACATTGGTCTTTCATTTAGGATTATTACAATGCTAAATTGAGAGCTAAACAGTGCCGGGGGGGGGGGGGGGTCTTCTTGCGCCTCTTCTGAAAATTATTCTTCTTTTGTCGATCCTTTGCTCTGACTATTATTGATTCTGTGCTGCAAAGGTATAAATGTACAAAATGCATACTTATATATAAAAGGTAGGTCTTACCAAGCAACTATAACATGTATAATGAAAAAAAGTATTTTGCGAATAACTTGCGTTTCTTCTTTGTATTAATTTTTTGAAAATGGTTACGCAAGCAATATCTAATAAACGATTAATTTGAGTACTAGTAAATGTTGTGTTCTGCAAATACGCCTAAGCTGTGTGTTTCTTTAATTCCACATGTTCACGAAATTTTATACATTATTCTTTAGAGATACCTTGAGATTTCGATACAAGGCACCCTGCTTAAAATCTATAAGCAATTTTGAACAGAATAAT
This sequence comes from Saccostrea echinata, assembly GCF_033153115.1. Taxonomy (NCBI): domain Eukaryota; kingdom Metazoa; phylum Mollusca; class Bivalvia; order Ostreida; family Ostreidae; genus Saccostrea; species Saccostrea echinata. The sequence goes on from NW_026889772.1 coordinate 1,882,333, forward strand.
TATATTATCAAAGTTTTACAATTATGTAGATTTATTAAATTAGGCCCATCGTAAACCACTTGCCTAAATAGATCTATTTTCATATCATAGCATTATAGAAGGGACATACAGTATATGAATTTTAAATCCTTAAAATATTTGGTTGATTTTTTTTATTTATATATTGCCGAGCATTTCAATTTAAAATCTATTGAAAGCAATTTCAGTTTTTTTGGGGGGGGGGGGCAACAACCAAATATTTTCAATATTTTCATGGGAAGACTTTCAAATAGAAAGTCCTTGTCAAGCTAAAAAGTTATCATACAGACGTTAATCATGTTATCCCCTAATCACGTTATCCCCTCATATGCCTCCGCTTCCGGTTCCTATACGGCCATAAAATAGATAAACTTCATATGCACCTTTTCATGAATGCACAGAAAAAAACGCGCTAAAGTGCATGTATTGCTGAGGTGCGTAGGAATACAAATTCCTAGGCACTTCTTTCTGAAAGAGGAATTCCATAACAATATAAATAAAGAAAGTGTCTGACTCTGACGTTCAATACACAATTTCCATACAAATAAATCACAAATAATAACATTATGTTCCCTTTCAAAATAAAATCATCATTTTCATAGCTATATTGATTCTTGATCAGTAACACTTTCTACGTCACAATGATCAAATGAAACGTCTGCTTTGATCTACACCGCAAATAATCATGGATGAAAAAGGTGACTTTAGCATGCCGCCTCTACCTGATTTATTTCCTGAAATAGAAGATATAGATTTTCTGTGCGATTTAGAATTTGATGAAGTCATTGAAATTACTCAAATTGGAATGGCAGTTTCTTCAGTGGCCAACGTACATTGAAGAAATGGAGAGAAAACTCCAGGTTGATGAAGAAGGGGGTGAAAGAAAAGTTGGCCTTCGTCTGAATGATTCCACTTCTCATAATACTCTCAGATTTAGAAGAGTTTCTGAACAGGAAATTCAAAGATATTTTGATAACAACCAGTCAGATTCAACCAAAAAGAATACAAAATGGGCTTTGAATATAATTCATGGTAAGTTCAAACAAATATGCACACAAACAAAAATAATGTTGATTATTGCTTCTTTGCATATAACAGATAAACTGCTCAGTCGAAATTAACACTGATGTTCAAATTCATCACCAAATGCAAATTTGACTGATATGCAAAGCAACATTTTCATATTGGTCTAACTCTCATCTGTGCCTCCTTTTTTCTTACATGTAGAATGGTCCCTCGAGGCTCTGGGTAAATCACTGGACCTCACAAATATTTCCTCTGAGGAGCTAGCAAATTACCTATGCCAATTTTATTGTGGAGCAAAACCAAAGATCACCAAATCAAGGTAAAAACAACTCCCAAATGAATTAGCTGAGGAGTTCCATAAAAATACATTAAAGAACATCAGAGCAGCACTAAACAGACATCTACAAGATATAGGTCGAGACATTGATATTGTTAAAGACAAACATTTCAAAGTGGCAAATAGAACACTTAATGGCCTATTGAAGGAAAGAATGAGAACAGGTTTGTCAATACCTACATGCCACAAAGAAATTATATGTGAATCAGATGATGACTTGAGGAAAATTGCTGAATATTTCAAGAATGTGCCAAACAACCCAATAATTCTCAGACAATGTGTATGGTTTTACATTGCTGTTCACTTTGTAAGCAGGGGTGGGGAGTTTCATCATCAACTAAAGCTCAATTCATTCAACTTTCATTCTGATGCCTCAGGGGAATATGCCATACTGAATCATGAAATAAAGCAAAAAAACTTTCAAGGTGGTTTGCAGAATGAAGAGGCTCCCAATGACAATATACAATTGGGGCGAAACCACTGGGAGCGAAACCACTTAGCGCGAACATATAATCGGGGCGAACCCAATTGGATCACCTAGCTCACCTTTTTCCATTCTTCATTCCTAAAAGTTCTCCATGGTGCGAGAATCGTGTTTATCCTGCAGCAAAATGTTGGTATAATTTATATGTAGGGAAAGGGCGTATTAAGTTTTAAGAACTTTTGCTCAAAACCATTTGTAAAGTTTATAGGCAACAAAATATGTTCAAATCAAAATGTTTTCTGTGTAAAAACTGTAGACATGATTTTCTAAGAAATATTGGAATTTCAAATTTACATAATAATTAATTTACATAATGAAAAAAATTCAAATGCTCTATTTAAATTTATATTAACTCATTTCCCATGTCAAATTCCCAGTTTCATATATAATGCATGTAATATAAGACATATAATATAATGAATGTAAAATTATTGTACACACAAGTCACTATGATAAAATAATTACTTACTTATAGCCACTTCAAAAATGTATGGTATAGGTTAAATTTATAGGAAAAACGGGTTACTGTCATTTCGCCCCAAAACCAGAACGCCCCATGCATGAGCGCCCCAAACATTTTTACCGGCGCCCAAGTACAAATATGAGCGCCCCAAACTTATTCCACGAGCGCCCCAAATTAGCATTTCGAGCGCCCCAAACAACATCGTCCAATCTAACACAGGTATCTGTAGGTGCTCTCGTTATGTGATAATTTTATACATATAAGTACTTCATCAGTTATATTTTATTTTTGGAATATTTCACTTGAATCTATGTTGAAATTGACTTATGTTTAGTTGCATACAACTGTACAAAATATTCTTTTGTTTGACTTTCCTTCTTCAAAGAACACTTGTGTAATATTCTTTTATATTATCAACTTTTAAATATTTGTGTAATTAAAAACGATAGTTTCAAAGTCTGAGCACCGCCGTTATCCCACATAAAGGAGCCCGCTCAATTATAATCTCATAATTATTTCATAATGCTAGTTTACAAATCTTGGGGCGTTCGTTATACTTAAAATCTGGTGCACTTATGATAGATATAATTTGGGGCGCTCGTGAATTGTTCATATCAATATATTTTTAACATCGAAATGTAAAAAAAAAAAAAAAAAAAAAAAAAAAAAAGCCAACAATTTATTTCTTTACTAGTTAATGAGCCTTGGGGCGATCGAAATGCTGATTTGGGGCGCTCGTGAATTAAGTTTGGGGCGCTCATATTTGTACTTGGGCGCCGGTAAAAATGTTTGGGGCGCTCATGCATGGGGCGTTCTGGTTTTGGGGCGCAGTGACTAGCACCCAGGAAAAACCTTTGTGTACGAGTTGACTCCTCATTTTTGTGCACAGGAAAACTTTGTATTAAATCACATAGGAATGACTTCAGTTTTGGGTACGAGTTGACTTCAGTTTTGGGTACGACTCGGTTTGGGTACGAGTTTACTGTAAATCTTCCGTCGCATGGCTGCCGAACCCGAATTTGTACTACAGTACTTTTAAAAGTTGTTATCAGATGACTTATATCTGGAGTGAAGAAGGTTTGTTATGGCATAAAGCTTGTAGAATTTCCAAAACGAGAAACGCCGTCCATAAGCCGAGAAACGTTACTAAGTCTCCCTTCCCAAATGTTGTCGGAAGGGTGACTGATGAAAATGGCAGAATCATCCAAGCTTGAGAATGATTGCGACATTGGTCTTTCAAGTGATGTGGACTGGGAATCATCTATGTTTCAAAATGAAGACTGGGACTTTTTAACATCTTGTCATTTGGAAGGGGGTAGGAGGGGGAGACTAGGAAAGGTAACAGAGGGTGACAGGGACCATCCAATAGCTTTACAGGATGCACCACAGCTAAATAAGGAGGAAATAAGCAAAGATGATCCCAGTGTACATGACATCCCAGAATCTGAACAAGAACCTGCAACTGAAATTGATGGACCATCTCAAAATATGCTACCATCTCAAGAGTCAGGGTATTATTCACAGAGTGAGTGTGAATCGGATTCTTTGGTAGAAAATTCAGAAAAGCAATGCTTAACATATGCAGGTGATCATTGTGATATTGCCAGTCATCAAATATGGCCTGCAAGAAGTATTGAGTTGCCAGCAATGAGAAAAGAAAGGGAAGACCACCATGTGAACAAGAAAACAGAGAAAGACACATTAAAAATAATAAATGGAAAAAGAAAGGCAAAGAAAAAAGCAAAAAGATATAAGAAGAAAAAGAAATGTAAGAAGATTGTAGGCAGAGGTGTCCTGAAACTTCTAAAACCAGTTATAAACAAATATTGCAAAAAAAAACATTGCAGCTCTAGTAACCATGCTTGCCAACTTAAGATACTCAAAAAAGAATTAGTAAAATATTTGGTACGAAAAGGACTTCGACAGATTGAAATAAAAAAGAAGCTCATGCACTCTTTACTTAAACCATTGATCTTTTCAAGGAAGTGCTGGTCAGTATTTCCATTACTGGCAAAATGTGAGGAGAATTCTTCAAATAACATGGTGAAGGAATGGAATCGCTTAGCGTCATTTTCCTGTCTAAAGTTTAAGAATGTGTCAAGTTTGCGATTAGCAAAACATGGCTTTTTCTTTGTTAAAGATAAGGGTAGAATTGAGTGTTTTTCATGCCACAAGAATTACACTCAAAGAGATCTTGAAAATACAGTGGACTATAATTCCAAGTTGGAAACAACATTCCATGAAGAGTGGTGTTTGATTGTTGGAAATGTTCCTATACATCCATCAAGTCTTGAAATCCCAAAAGGTTTAAAGTTTATATGTACTAACTTAACATGTACTTGGCAATGCATTGTAATTCTGTTATATTGAAGACAAAGGACTATCTTGCTTAACATGCTTAAGGCCACTTTCTTTTAGTTGTTTTTCCCAAAAACTGGGATGGTAGGTTGGTTAAAAAAAAGTAAAATCAAAGACAAAATTATAATTAAACCCTCCCACTAATTTAAAGATTGCATACCAGTTACTGGTATATTGTTAGTTATCTGACACATTCAATTTTAAGATGTTATAGACTATAACAAGGCTCGGGGATAAAAAAAGCACAAAACTCTTGGGATAAAAATCATATCCAACCACAAATTATGGTAGATCCTATATTTATCAAATATAAACTTTTTTTTCAATGCAGAAAGTCTTATTTTTTGTGGTTGAAAAAAAAATTAAGGGGGCTGATGGGGTTTCCATTGTGCAATACTTCACGCATCATAGTAAAATGAAGTGTATTTACTCTTTAAAAGCAACTATTTTCACATAATTAATAAAATTTAACAAAATTAAAAATCACAGGTTAAAAAATCTAATTACAATTTTATATAACTGATGTTTTAAACGATTTTTCATTCGATAGGTAGATTGACGTCATAATAGTGTGTTTGTGACTTATAATAAACTGAAGTTCTTTAAGAGGGTATCATAAAAAATGTTATAAAAGAAAAAAACATAAAATAGAAGCTCTTGAAATTTAAAACATAGAAATTTGAGAATTTCACAATTATTTTTGTTATTTTTTGTGTAAATTTCTGTCATCTTTTGTAGTACTCCATAAAAACAGGAAAATTTCGTTAATTTTGACATTTTGAGATCCCCCATCTAGAAACCAGGCGGTAGAATTTTGTGTTTCTTACATATAATGTACAATATAGTATTACTCATCACATATTAGAGTTTTAGCAAAAAGTCTATTGTAGTTTTTGTATAATTTGCTTTGAAGTGTGAAAAATTAGCACTTTCCCATATGATCCTATAGTAAAAGTACCTGTATTTTGAGACAGTCCCTAAGAAATACCTAGACGGTAGATTTTTCCTAAACTTGGCATGTACACTGAAGTCAGTGTAAGCTACATATGGTATAAAATTAAAGAGTTTCTCTATTGTAGTTCTCGCACAATAAAACCCCAGTCGGTTCCCTTAAAACTAATACCTAATAAAAAAGTGGTCTAATTGTCTTTGTAGATATACAGGTTATCATTTCTTTTTATTATAGCTTTACCATCTCGTCATAAAAGGATATTTAAAGATGGAGATGGAAGATTAATTACCTGTAAAGGATTCTGTGGTCCAAATACTTTCTCTGTAGACCAAGGAAACATGTTGAGAGAATTTCCAGCTCTGGTTAAGGCATATGAAAGCTACAACCCTGGGAATGATCAGACTAATCCATTTTTGGTAAAATTTCCAAAATTCTCAATTTTTATACGCCCGTCTTTAGACGGGATGTATTATGTTATGGCGTTCATGTCCGTCCGTCTGTCTGTCTGTTAGCTTTTCTCGTGTCCGGCTCATAACTTTAATACTATTAGGCCTAGGATTATCAAACTTTGTCAGCTGATACTTCTTGGGTAGAAGGTGTGTCGCGCACTAAAAGTAGGTCGTTCTGACCTTTATTTAAGATGCTATGGCCAAATATGGAAAAATCTTGTCTGGCTGATAACTAGAAAACTATTAGACGTAGAATCATCAAACTTGGCCAATTTATGCATCTTAGGTAGAAGGTGTGTCGCTACCTATTTCAAGGTCACTGTGACCTCTAATTTAAGTGAAATTTAAAAAAAAAATATTTTTTTACTATTAAATTACACAATCCCAAAAAATGTAAAAGTGTTGCAGTATCCTTATCAAAAAATGTTAAAATCATGAAAATACTTATTTTTTTCATTATATACTTTACAGCAATCTATAAGAAATATAATGTTACAAGAGAAATTCCACCTCTCCCATGGGTGTAATTATCAAGCACTGGTCAAGGAGAATTTTGATAACAGAAAATTGTATGTCAAATTAGAGAGAAATTAATGAGTTTAGTGTGAGGAGCTAACTGGTAGAGCATCTCTGATCAAGCAGGTGTTATCTATGTCTCTTTGGAATTGGGCAGAGGAATCAGCCATGTTGGATTAAATAGTTTTTGTGGGCTAGCCTAACTTTTAAAATGAATTTGGTGAAAAGTAATTAGAACTAATTTGATATTGTATAATAAACTAGCATGATATTGTATTATAAACTAATTAATTAAAACTAATTATACTTGGGGGGGGGGGGGTGATATTGGACTTAGCATGCCCATTGTCCATATGAATTGCAGCTTAAAACCAGTCTGACATTGAATCTAAAGAAAAAAAAAGAAAGTATTTAAAAAAAAAATTAATTATGGTAGATAGTCCCTACAAATCTAAGAGTCTAGCAGAAACCTTATTAAAAATGTTGCATCAAGATTACAATTTTTTTTTCTTTTTATAAATCTTTGTAACAAATTGAAAAAAAAAATCTTTGTATTCAAATTTAATTTCAGAATGACATAAATATTCATTAATTTTTAAATGCACTACAAAGCAGATAGCGCAGATCCATTCATCCCTTGGGAGTAATGAGTGGACATGCGTCCAGTTAAAGAATAATTAATGAGTTCAGTGTAGGAAGGCTAGCTGTCTCAATCATTTCTGTTAGAGGATCTCTGATCAAGCTCTTATCTGTATCCTTTGGGAATTAGACAGAAGAACTGCTGGTCAGTTTATAGCATATATCAATTGATGGCCAGTCTTTTATTTTAAAATTAATTTGGTATAGATTAAATTAAGACTAAATTGATATTGTTTAATTGATATTTTTATTTTATTTTTTGAAAATATTGATGAACAAATTTCAGAGCATCATGTCTCACAAATATAAAAGATTGTGTGTGTGTCACTGTCACTGTGTGTGTGTGGGGGGGGGGGGGGGGGGGGGCTGCAGATGGGTATTTGTCAAGCTCTAACACAACCAGTTGAGGATCGATAATGTTATATTTGTTATAATTCATGCCTACACCATAGGAAATGTATAAACAATTAAACGATTATAAGGAATGGAAACATCTTGAAAATCCTTGTATCAAGGTTGACATGATTTTCTTGCACTCTGAACTGTTAGTGTTAATTGAACAATATTTGATGGGCATATCATGCTGTGGCGGGGCACTTTATTTTTAGCATGATGGTAGAATTATTTCATTTCTATTTCATGTTAAGCATGTTAAGATATAATCTGGTTGGAAATGTTGAGTCATTCTTGATGTTTACTTGTATTTTTAGCTCACTTGAGTCATAAAATTGACTTAGAATACAGTGATTTTTTTTTCCCAAATAGATTATGTATTTAGCTTAAGTCAGTGAAATTATAAAACAAAAACTAGATGAGATCTCGTTGCGAGCAACGAGTAGGTCTTCCGTTAGATTTCTGATAAAATCTTGATTGGGAAATTTTGATTGATGAAAGAAAGTAAAACAACTTTAAATGTAAAAAATATTCATATCCATTCTTCAAAATTGTTTAGCAACTCATAAAAGAGTGAAATCTATCAATTTCAAACAACTTCCTGTCCTTTTTATTCACTTCTGGTATGACCGGAAGTACTCACAAGAGGCCCATGGGCCACATCGCTCACCTGAGTAACTTTGGCCATGCTGTTCTTTACCAGATCCCCCCCCCCTCCTTGTAATACCTATTGTGGCCCCGCCCTACCTCGGGGGGTCCTGTTTGAACAATTTAGAATCTACACTACCCAAGGATGCTTCCACATAAGTTTCAGCTTTTTTGGTCCAGTGGTTCTTGAGAAGAAGATTTTTCAAGATTTTTCCTATATATTTCAATGTAAAACTTGGATTCCCTATTGTGGCCCCGCCCTACCCCCGGGGGTCATGATTTGAACAATTTAGAATCTACACTACCCCAGGATGCTTCCACATAAGTTTCAGCTTTTCTGGTCCAGTGGTTCTTGAGAAGAAGATTTTTCAAGATTTTTCCTATATATTTCAATGTAAAACTTGGATTCCCTATTGTGGCCCCGCCCTACCCCCGGGGGTCATGATTTTAACAATTTAGAATCTACACTACCCAAGGATGCTTCCACATAAGTTTCAGCTTTTCTGGCCCAGTGGTTCTTGAGAAGAAGATTTTTCAAGATTTTTCCTATATATTTCAATGTAAAACTTGGATTCCCTATTGTGGCCCCGCCCTACCCCCGGGGGTCATGATTTGAACAATTTAGAATCTACACTACCCAAGGATGCTTCCACATAAGTTTCAGCTTTTCTGGTCCAATGGTTCTTGAGAAGAAGATTTTTAAAGATTTATTCCTCTATATGTCAATGTAAAACTTGGATTCCCTATTGTGGCCCCGCCCTACCCCCGGGGGTCATGATTTGAACAATTTAGAATCTACACTACCCCAGGATGCTTCCACATAAGTTTCAGCTTTTCTGGCCCAGTGGTTCTTGAGAAGAAGATTTTTTAATGACCCCACCCTATTTTTGTCTTTTCTTGATTATCTCCCCTTGTAAGGGGACTTGGCCCTTTATCTTAACAATTTGAACTCCCCTTCACCCAGGGATACTTTGTACCAAGTTTGGTTAAAATTGGCCCAGTGGTTCTTGAGAAGAAGTTGAAAATGTGAAAAGTTTACAGCAGACGGACAGACGGACGGACAGAGGGACGGACGGACAGACGGACGGACGACGGACAACGGGTGATCAGAAAAGCTCACTTGAGCTTTCAGCTCAGGTGAGCTAAAAATGACATTGAACTCCTCACTGAGTGTGGAGGAATCATCCCTCAAAGTTTCGAGGAAAAATGAGCATTTTTTTGACTACTTCCGGTTCGGAAGAAATAACTTCCGGTGGAAATAATATGACTCAAAACAGTCTATTTGCCTCTATTAAAAACATTTCAATAAGAAAAAAATGAAAATTTGCCTATTTTTAAACTACTTCCGGTGGACAACGGACATCAATGCAACAAAAACTATACAGGTTTCTCAAATCTATGAGTCACAATCTATCATCCCTGAAAGTTTCAAGACTCAATCTCTAACCGTTTTTGAGAACACTCACGGACAAAATGCCATTTTAAAAATGGAAAATTGGCCATATCTCACGACCGGAAGTGACGACGACAAAAGGGAAAAAAACGCATAAAGTTCAGATAATTTGCCATCATTGCTGAAAGTTTCATGAAAATCTATCGAGGCGTTCTCGAGAAATCGTCTGCACAAAATCGATAGGAAAAAAAAAAAAAAATAATAATAGTGGAAAAGAAACAACAGAATCAGTAGAAGGTCTTCCGTTGGAAACGGAAGACCTTAATAATAATCACTGCTTTATAAATTCCTTTACTTTAGGATAATAAGCATATTAAATTTAATAGAAATATAATATGTAATTATGGGATACACATCAATGAATATTACTTTTAGTTCATTTTTAAAAAGATAATTTTATCAACTTGTAATTTGTTCAGGTATTCCTGTAGTCACCAGCATTTTGTGATAAATTTATATGCATATAAATTTTGAAATGAACCAAAATCCAGAATTATGGGATCTTTGCACCAAATCGAAAAAAAAAGAATCATGCTGCATTGACAGTTTCAGTGCACTGCACAGCCATATAAGTTTTGCAAGGGAATGTATAGGAAAAATCTCTTAAAATTGCCATTTTGTGAAATGCATTTCTTGTAGCTAACCTGAGCTTAAATATTTTTCAACTTCTTCTCAAGAACCACTGAGCCAGACTTCTAACAAAACATCCAATAAAGGACCATATATTTGGTGGCATCTTTGAAAATCACAGGGGAAGGGTGGGGCCACAATTAGGGATCAAAGTTTTACATAGCAATATATAGGAAAATATGTTTAAAAATCTTCTTTTCAAGAAAAATTGAGCCAGAGAAGTTGAAATTTATATGATTTCAAGCTTCCTGAGAAAGCAGGGTTGCAAATAACCTTTAAAACCTTAGGGGCCATGTGGGCCCCCAGCTTTTCAAGTCACATTAATATTTTTTGGGCTCAAGATCTTCTGTCCACGTTAGTTAAAAATTCTCCATCTTTTTGAATCAAAATCTATGAGAAATAAGTGTACTTTGCTGTCCACAGCCTTTCATTTTTTTTATGTGGATTTTTACACCACTTGTATGATATTTTACATTTTAAATCAATGCATTTTCCTTCACTTTGAGACAATGTTGATGCAATTCAGAGTCTAGAAAATGTTTTGTAGGTATGAAATAACAAAAAACAAAAGTGCCTTTAATAATAGAAGCAAACCAAAGTCAGGTTGTGGAAAAGTCCCAATAAAATTCCAAATCACCATGTGGGTGATAACATCATCAAGAATTGGTCACCCACAGACAAAATTACGTGCATTTGTGAGTAGGTGAATGGTTTTTTGCAACCCTGCAAAGTTAAGATTCAAATATGTTCAAATTATGGTCCTGGGGGAGGTATTGACTTCTGCTGGGAATATATTTTTATTACTCTTCTGATAATAGGGCCAAGGTGACTCAGGTGAACATTGTGGCCCATGGGCCTCTTGTTAGTCAATCAAGTCAATATTGTAAAATATAATTTTGCACATGATATCAGGCAAATCAAGCAGATTTATTGAATTACACAGTAAAAATAATATGTAAATACTCTACAATAAAAAGCAACTAGAAGTGTAGAGAATTTTAGCATTCAATAGGAGGGTCGTTCAATAAATAATGCAGTAGGTCATCTAAAAGTAAGAAAAGTACATAATACATATTCTAAACATTTTCAATCCCTCAAAGCATTCCTTGTTATCCTTTACATATGTCTTAAGTCTTTGTACCCATGACCAGAAAACCTCAGCATACTCATCTTTAGGGATGCCCCAAAGACACTGATGAATATCACTTTCCATGACATACAGTGTATCTAATATTGTACAATCTTCCTTTGATTGTTTTCATGCATTTTTGGAATAAAAAGATCTCACAATGGTTGAGATCTAGCGAATATGGGGGATGACAAAGCTCTGTAAACTTTCTTTTCTTCAGAATTTCATTTATTTCTCTGTGCTTATTTGCAGCAGCATTGCCAGGTGCAAGAAAATTACTCTGGGTGCGGTATTTGGCCTTCATTTGCAGGAAATCTGTTTACCTTTCCTCAATGCAATTTGAACATAAAAGCTACAATAGATCCTTCCTTTGGGTGTATATACATGTTTTACTGGTCCTCTTGAAAAAAAATGAAAACTAATAAAACATGCTTGGAGCCCTTGTTTCTCTTTACAATAATAAGAACGATAGCTTTTTCTTTGATTCATCATTTTATTATTGATCTTCCTTTTTGGTTATAAAAAGTGCACCCATGTTTCGTCATCCATCACGCAAATTTAACAAATCTACTATTTTGTTAAAATATTTGTTTTTAAATACAGGTAGACTGTTGGCACATTAAATGCATACTTTTCTCTTAGGCAATTTTAAGAAAACAAGGCACCTATCTGATAGAAATATTATTATATTCATTTTCGTTGTCAGAATTCTATAAAATGTTATGACAATGAAATGCTTAGTGTTCTAGCAATGTCTTTGGATGTAAATCTGACATTTTCAGATATCATGTTGCACAAAGCATCGATAATTTTTGGTGTCCCTACAAATTTCAGTAGACCGGTTTGCCTTTTATATATTAACTCTCCTTTTTTACTTTTGAATTTCTGAATCAATCTGAAAACTATACAGAATTAAAGACTATTCTTTCCACATATAAAAATCATATCTTTAATATGAGTTCTTCGGCGATTTACGTAAGGAAGCACAGTTTTCACATACGCTCTCATTTTCATCTTCTTGACAGAGATCATTTTAAACAGTTTTCAGCTCAGTGTAGTGACCATGCATACTTTAAAAGTGAATTTCTTTGCGATGACAATAGGAAAATGATGGGGTTTTCTGTGATTAGGAGCTCTTTAATTAATTAAACGTTTCATCTGTGAAAAATTAAAATTAAATAGATCTACAGTAACTACGATATACTGTTTGTTGCATTATTTATTTAACGACCCTCGTATCTGGGTGTTTTATTGAATGATGAGTTTGTATTACATTTACTAGTTTTCCCGAAACATTTCGATTATGAGCATTCAGTATGAAACACACCATTGTAAACAAGAAAAATTGTCTGATCAACCGCTAAATGATAAGATTTTTGATTGGAAGTGGCAACTAGGTAAGATGTGTCTACTTCCACACAAAATTGAAATTATGAATTAATAAATCAGTGCCTATAAGCCTTGGTAAAAACCTCAATAAGGCAATCACAATGCTTGGTAGGGAGTAATATTGAACACTTCCATGGACAGGTAATGATTGTTGCACACTTGAAATCCAGTCAAAGCGCCCCCTAACAAAACTGTCCCGGTCAAAGCGCCCCCTGATTTTGGTCAAAGAGGCCCCTGATTTTGGTCAAAGAGGCCCCTGATTTTGGTCAAAGCGCCCCCTGATTTTGGTCAAAGCTCCCCCTAAAGAATTTTACAGTAAAAAGATGTTACAAAACCATCCCCAAATATTGGTCAAAGCACCCCCTGATTTTGGTCAAAGTGCCCCCTGATTTTGGTCAAAGCGCCCCTTAATATAATTTTATAGAAAAATTCCGTTTCGAAACTGTCACCAAGCAATGGTCAACCCCCCCCCCCCCCTTATTTTGGTCAAAGCGCCCCTTAGATATTTTTATAGAATGTTCGTTTGCAAAAAGCCCCCTAAATTTGGTCCCTTTACTAATTCATGCTATTTATTTCTTTTGTTTGTTCAGCGTGACCAATGAAATATTTAAAAGGTTAATATAAAGTTTGAATAATCTTATAGAAAACATTTCCAAAGAAATGAGAATGTTCGCCGGTATCAATTAATTATCACCCTCCCCCCCTAAAAAAAAAAATGGGTATCGATACCGTTGCCCAACTCTTGCCACATGGAGGCCTTCTCAATAAGAGCCATAATTTTGAGTACAAATTGAATCATCAGTACTTGCTCAAATAAATTCTCAATATTTACCATTGGATGTACTTTGCCGAAAAATATCTGACATTCATGATACTTGAATTTTAATTATTACATTTTAATTAAATTCGTGCCTGAACGTAAGAAAATAAGAAAAACAATATGTAACATAGTGATATTTGAATATACTATTGATAAATAAATAATGAAAAAATTATTGATAAATAAATAATGAAAAAAAGGTTTCGTATGAAAAAATCAAGGGGCGGTATTTTTACATCATTTTCCTGTACAATTATAGTAGGGGGCGCTTTGACCAAAATCAAGGGGCGCTTTGACCAAAATCAGGGGGCTCTTTGACCAAAATCTGGGGGCGCTTTGACCGGGATGGTTTTGTTAGGGGGCGCTTTGACTGGTTCCTGCTCACTTTAGGCCAAAAAAATTAATAACTTGGTTCTCAGGCCAATTTTCTCAAAAATAAATATGGGAGGGAGGCATTTTTTCCCCCATTTTATCTCATAAAAAACAGACATGGGATTTTTGATTTTTTTTTTAAATATAATTTCAAAACTAGCAACTTTTAATCAACAGTGCTTCAACATCTAGTGTAGAAATCAAGATAATTTATTTCCTGCTTTTTTCTCTTTTATCTTGCATCTTCTACATTCCGATGATTCATGTAATGAAACGATGGCATCCTAAAAACCAGACGAGTTAAACTTGCAGAACCCAACACTTTTAGTGATGCATCCGGTCAATTGCTCACGTAACACAACTAATCTAAGCGTTTCAGCACTATAAATAGCGCTTATGGTTTTATTAAACATTGTCAAATTTATCAGTCTTTGGTTTACCTACACTAAATGAAATTTGCAAATCTTGCACGTCCGAGTTCCGAGGTTGAGGGAGCCGTCTTTGATAGCGTTAATGATCGAGTTCTAGCAGGGAAAACCTTCAGAAACCCCCACTTTGTACCGTGGAAGTACATTCCCTCTTGAATTTGTGCTGAAATCAATGCCATTATGACTAAACTTAATCTTGACACCTTATCCTGTTTACCCGACGGCCATATTTGTGAATTTTAAACTAGGCCAAAAGTCTGGATCATCTTGATGTTTGTCAAACGTTTTACTGATTTCTAAAATGCAGTCAAAATGCGGTGGGGAATTCCGGATTTTTTTTGGATCTGCACGAGCACATGAGAGAAGTTTTATTTTATTCATTTGAGGATAAAACTGGGTAATGCGCATTGTTGAATGAGATGCGGGTGGGCCTGAGAACCAAGTTATTAATTTTTTTAGGCCTTAAATGTACACAATGAATAATTCTCATTGAGTTATTTCATTAGGAAAATTAATATAAATGGTGTTCAGTCAACTTGCACACAACCCGAGTCATACACAAACGGAGTCGTACACAAGGAGTCAACTCGTATGGTGGCGGAGGATAGTTTTGGATTGAGTTTGGTCAAAAATTATAAAAAATAGAGAAACCTAAGGTTTGAATGCATATTATAGGTGATTTTATTGCTAGAATATTTTATGCGTGCATTTGGAGGGAAGTGGTGGCCTTGTATATTTTATTGATATATGACTCTTTAGTATCACTACTACTATTCGTAGGATATGGATTAGAAATACGAACCTTAAGTTAAAAATCACTCATTCGGGATTTCCTCAGAAAAGCGGGGTACTGGGTTCATGGGATGAATTGTAGCTTGAAAATGAGGTGGTTGAGTCAGTATCTCTTGCTGTTCAATGGTATGTACAGGCGTTGGTCTGCATTTTGTGTGGTAGCGTAGGGCATTAGCACAGGCCTGGAAGCTGTTGCGGATCTGGCGAAATAGTGAAAATAGGCTAAATTTTGATGAAATCTTGAGATTGTCCCTGTGCCATCATTTGAGCTCAATGTGTATGTTGTACATGTTTTATTCCTAAAAGCTTCAAATTCCTCAAGGGACTAGACCATACTATTGTTACATGTAGAGAGAATTTTAATTTTCCAGTGCACATTTTACAAGCAGCTCAATATTAAGGAAAACGTCAGCCAAAGGTTTTTCTTACAAATTTTACCTATACCATACACAAAAATCAATTTGTATATAAGGTTTTCCTGTGTATAAAAGTGAGGAGTTAATTTGTACACGAAGGTTTTTCTTACAGATATATATTAATTTTTAGAGAAATGAGAAGTCCATTTTATTTTTGCTGGACTAACTCGTATTTAGGAATTGGAATAATATTGTATTTATAATGGAATCCTGTCCAGTAGAAGCCGATTGTGGTACTTATTCAGTTACAAAGTTAACTCCCTCGGGAGATGACATATTAAGTTTAAAAGCCGGAAGTGAAGTTCTTACAAAAGCTGCCATTGATAGCTGGTGGTCTGGCAAATAAAGACTTGTTATTCTGAAGTTATGTCTATTAGCTGGTGGTCTGGCAATAGAGACTGGTGATCTGGTAAGGATGCAATTTCTAAATATAGAGATGTAAACAAAAATTAAAGTGAAACTACACAGGATTCATGAATAATAAGAGTGGTAGGATTGCTTTGGTGGTGATGGGTCTTCAAAATAGTCATGCTTTAAGTAAATGGTGGTCTTGCAGCGTGCGGGTATCAAAATACACTTACATGGCTGGCAGATATTGAATACATTAGCCAAGACTTGGATCCAAGAATTTACAAAAATGAAGAACATTTACATAAATACGCATCTTAATGCATAAATATGTATGTATGTATATATTGTTTTACGTCCCATTCGAGAATTTTTCACTCATATAGAGACGTCACCATATACCGGTGAAGGGCTTCAAATTTTGACCTTTACTCGGCACTCAGGGCCATTGAGCAGTGAGGGATCTTTATCGTGCCAACGCCAGCCGTGACACGGGGCCTCGGTTTTCAAGGTCTCATCTGAAAGACCTGCAACTTTCACTCCAAAGTGCCGAGCGCATGGCGAAGGAACAGTTGCTACCTATTTTTTATCGACTTAGGTCTGTCGCGGCCGAGATTCGAACTCACGACCTCCCGATCACAGAGCGAGCGCTTTAATGCATAAATACAATTGATTTGAATTAAGTTTTAAAATTTCTTTTCATGTAAATACATTTCCAGAAAACTTTTTTTAATTTTACACAAGGCAGTATAAATTATCGAATGACTATGTAGTAAAGTTTTTAGCTGCAGGCATTGCAATAAAAAAAAATTATTAAGAATCGTTGTGGGTATTTTCATGGATGTCTTCACTATTTATTTTTTTCTTTAAAATCTGAATTTCATAGTTGCAAGATTGTTACCCCTGAATAAAAGTTTGAGGGAAAAGACATGATTTTCTTTATTTGTATTCAGTTTCTTATTGCTCAGATTTTAAGGATTAATAAATAAAGCACCAACTATAATTTGTTGAGTAATGGAAGTAAAGTTATGAATTCTCTCCTCCTATTCTTTATAATTAAAAATTACTCTAAATGTTTGTTCCCTGGAACAGCTTGAAGATTCAGGGTCGGTATATTTGGAGTCTTTTTTGATAATTTGTAAATACCTAATTTTATTTATTAACGTTTAGATTTAATTATTTTCTTTTAAATTGCATATTTTAAATGTTAGGCATGTTATAAAATGTCATTTCACTTTACCCACTGTTTTTCACTCTTTTAAATTAAAGATTAGGGGACAATTATTTGATTCTGAAGGGGGGGGGGGGGGGGGGGCTGGCAAATTTTTCTGAGTCGGATTATTTATTTTCATGTTGGTCAAGGACAGATTATTTTTTTCCAAGATAATCAATGACAGATTTTATATTTATTTTCTCCTTCACTGAAAAAAAGTCTGACAAGCAAAAAAAAAGGGGGGGTCAAACTTTCCTAAAGGGGGGGGGGCACCAGTCAAGGACAGATTATTTATTTCCGAAATCGCCCCCCCCCCCCCCTCTCCTTAGAATCAAATGGCCGTCCCCTTAGTAGAAAGCTAGAAGTTTTAAAGTCGTCTGTGTGTATTGCAAGAAAATTAAATTTGGCTGTACAAATGCACTCGCAAGCTCTTGTACAGCCAACTTGTGCTGATATTCACCCGACCAATATAAATTCAGTAACCTTTTAGTATTTCAATATACAGGATATACTGGATATGTTGAGGAAAGGAGGAAAGAATTCTGCTTGGGGCATGAGAGCCATTCTTTTGAAGACTGGTGTTATAACACAAGATGAAACCACCATTGAATTATGGAACTTTAATATCATCAAATTTGTGTGTCTTCTTATGAAGAAAAAGATCACAGTCATAGGAAAATGTGATTGCAAAGAAAGACAGCTGAGGGAGGAAGAGCAAATATATATTTGGTAAGGGGTTTTATTGGATAATCCAAAATAAAAACAAAGGCTCAGCAAAAGGCTCAAGCAAGCTTTTCAGATCAAAGACTGTCCAGTGTCTGTTGTGTTGTCTGTTCACATTTCCAACTTTTGCAGAACAGCAGGGCCAATTTCAAGCAAACTTGCCACAGAGTGCATGTATTGGATGAAGGGAATTCAATTTTGTTCAAATGAAGGACCATGCCCCTACCAGGTGGAAAAGCAAAATTAGGACGGGGTCATTTAACAATTTAAAAATTTTCTCAAGAACCAGGGTTTGACACTAATGCTAATCTGGTAGTCCGAGGCTACATGTGTAGTAAATTTTGTCCTGGTGTCGTATTCCCTTGGAAGACTGGCCACTTAGTAAGCCTGCCACCTAGGGAGGAAGAGTGTCTTTATAGCCAGTCTTCCCCCTAACAAATCAGGCTTCCCCCTTTTAATTAGCATGCTATTGATATAGGTGTCCTGTTATATATAGGAAAGGGAACTGTTTTCCCGATATTGTATTTTGATTTGCTAAAAGATGCTATGAAATATGAGTCATTTGGTAGAAAATGTTACATTTTTATGCCCACCATAAATATGGCCACGGCATATAGTGTTTGTCATGTCTATCTTCAATCCTTCCATCTGTCCTTCCATCTCACATTGTGTTTAGCTCAGTTTCAAAGAAACTATTCAAGATATTTTTATCAAACTTCATATGCTGATACATATATTATTGAAAGCTATTCAACTGCATCAACATTTTTTGATCTTGACCTTCCCTTTGACCTTGATCTCACTTTTCTTAAATTAGTGTTTAGCTCAGTTTCAAAGAAACTATTCAAAGACATTTTTATCAAACCATATATGCTGATACATACTGGTGAGAACTATTCAACTTAATCAACATTTTTTGACCTTGACCTTTCCTCTGACCTTGACTTCACTTTTCTAAAATTTGTGTTTAATTAAGTTTTGAAGAAACTAATCAAGATATTGTTATCAAACTTCATTTGCTGATTCATATTGATGAGAGTTATTCATCTGCATCAACATTTTTGACCTTGACCTTTCCTTTGACCTTGACCTCACTTTTCTTTAATAAGTGATTATCTCAATTTTAAAGAAACTTAAGATATCTTTATCAAACCTTATATGCTTATACATATTGATAAGAGTTGTTCAACTGCATCAATGTTTTATGGCCTTGACTTCCTTTAACCTTGACCTCATTTTTTCTTAAATTAGTGTTAAGCTCAGTTTCAAAGAAACTATTCAAGATATTTTAATCAAACCTAATATCCTGATTCATATTGGTGTGAGCTATTCAACTGCAGCAACATTTTTTACCTTTCCTTTGACCTTGACATCATATTTGTGTTTAATTTAATTTCAAAGAAGATATTTTTATCAATTTGAAACTTTATATGCATGATATTTTTATCAAGCTTTATATGCTTGTGCATATTGATGAGAGCTATTCAGTGACTTTTTTTTACCTTGACCTTTCCTTTGACCTTGACTTCAAATTTGTGTTTAGTTAAATTTCAAAGAAAGTATATAAGATATTTTTATCAAACTTCATATGCTTATACATATTGATGAGAGCTATTCAATGGCATCAACATTGACTGTGACCTTTCCTTTAACCTTGATCTCACTTTTCTCAAATTTGTGTTTAGCTTAGTTTCAAAGAAACAAATTGAAATATTTTTATCAATCAGCATATGCTGATACATATTGAGGAGAGCTATTCAACTTCGTCAACTTTTTTGTCCTTGACCTTTCTTTGACCTTGATTTAACTTTTCTCAATTTTGTGTTTAGCTCAGTTTCAAAGAAATTGTTCTAGATATTTTTTATATTAGCTTGCTCAATTTTATATTATTTGGTGAGAATTTATCAACTGTGTCCAAATTTTCTTTTTACCTTGACCTTCCCAATGACCTTTGACTTTACTATTTATTGTGTATAAAACTCAGTTTCAAAGAAACTCTTCAGGATATTTTTATCAAACTTCATGCACTAATACAAATTTTCATGTTTCATTACTAATGAATCCTTAGCAGGGCATTCATGTCCTATGGACATATTTCTAGTTGACCTTTACCTTTCCTTTGACCTTGACTTCAAATTTGTGTTTACAGGGCTCTCACACCACTCTTTTGGTACTGGGGCTGGGGCCGTTAAAATTGTGAAAATTACCGACTTGATGGGAATTTAGGGGAAAATCAATACATTAAAATTCATCATATTTGGGTTTCTAGCATTTGATATCATCTAGATTCCATTTTGCTATATGCAAAAGTATGAGTAGCAAGTTTATTTACATTTATCTAAATATATGTTCTTTAATTTTATGGGGGTAATGACTATTGGGAAAAATGTCATATTCATTTGGGAAAAATGTGCCTTTTTAGCTCACCTGAGCCGAAGGCTCAAGTGAGCTTTTCTGATCACATTTTGTCCGTCGTCCGTCCATCCGTCTGTCTGTCCGTCTGTCTGTCTGTCTGTCCGTCTGTAAACTTTTCACATTTTTGACTTCTTCTCAAGAACCACTGGGCCAATTTTGACCAAACTTGGTACAAAGCATCCTTGGGTAAAGGGGAATTTAATTATAAAAATGAAGGGCCAAGTCCCCTCACAAGGGGAGATAATCAAGAGAAGACAAAAATAGGGTGGGGTCATTAAAAAATCTTCTTCTCAAGAACCACAGGGCCAGTAAAGCTAAAACTTATATGGAAGCATTCTGGGGAAGTGTAGATTCTAAATTGTTCAAATCATGACCCCCAGGGGTAGGGCGGGGCCACAATAGGAAATACAAGTTTTACATTAAAATATATATAGGAAAAATCTTTAAAAATCTTCTTCTCAAGAACCACTGGGCCAGAAAAGCTGAAACCTATGTGGAAGCATCCTGGGATAGTGTACATTCTAAATTTTAAAAATCATGACCCCCGGGGGTAGGGCGAGGCCACAATAGGGAATCCAAGTTTTACATTGAAATATATAGGAAAAATCTTTAAAAATCTTCTTCTCAAGAACCACTGGGCCAGAAAAGCTGAAACCTATGTGGAAGCATCCTGGGGTAGTGTAGATTCTAAATTGTTCAAATCATGACCCCCGGGGGTAGGGCGGGGCCACAATAGGGAATCCAAGTTTTACATTGAAATATATAGGAAAAATCTTTAAAAATCTTCTTCTCAAGAACCACTGGGCCAGAAAAGCTGAAACTTATGTGGAAGCATCCTGGGGTAGTGTAGATTCTAAATTGTTCAAATCATGACCCCCGGGGGTAGGGCGGGGCCACAATAGGGAATCCAAGTTTTACATTGAAATATATAGGAAAAATCTTTAAAAATCTTCTTCTCAAGAACCACAGGGCCAGAAGAGCTGAAACTTATGTGGAAGCATCCTGGGGTAGTGTAGATTCTAAATTGTTCAAATCATGACCCCCGGGGGTAGGGCGGGGCCACAATAGGGAATCCAAGTTTTACATTGAAATATATAGGAAAAATGTTTAAAAATCTTCTTCTCAAGAACCACTGGGCCAGAAAAGCTGAAACTTATGTGGACGCATCCTGGGGTAGTGTAGATTCTAAATTGTTTAAATCATGACCCAGGGGGTAGGGCGGGGCCACAATAGGGAATCCAAGTTTTACATTGAAATATATAGGAAAAATCTTGAAAAATCTTCTTCTCAAGAACCACTGGGCCAGAAAAGCTGAAACTTATGTGGAAGCATCCTGGGGTAGTGTAGATTCTAAATTGTTCAAATCATGACCCCCGGGGGTAGGGCGGGGCCACAATAGGAAATACAAGTTTTACATTGAAATATATAGGAAAAATTTTTAAAAAACTTTTTCTCAAGAACCACAGGGCCAGAAAAGCTGAAACTTATGTGGAAGCATCCTGGGGTAGTGTAGATTCTAAATTGTTTAAATCATGACCCCCGGGGGTAGGGCGGGGCCACAATAGGAAATACAAGTTTTACATTGAAATATATAGGAAAAATCTTTAAAAATCTTCTTCTCAAGAACCACTGGGCCAGAAAAGCTGAAACTTATGTGGAAGCATCCTGGGGTAGTGTAGATTCTAAATTGTTCAAATCATGACCCCCGGGAGTAGGGCGGGGCCACAATAGGAATCCAAGTTTTACATTGAAATATATAGGAAAAATCTTTAAAAATCTTCTTCTCAAGAACCACTGGGCCAGAAAAGCTGAAACTTATGTGGAAGCATCCTGGGGTAGTGTAGATTCTAAATTGTTCAAATCATGACCCCCGGGGGTAGGGCGGGGCCACAATAGGGAATCCAAGTTTTACATTGAAATATATATAGGAAAAATCTTTAAAAATCTTATTCTCAAGAACCACTGGGCCGGAAAAGCTGAAACTTATGTGGAAGCATCCTGGGGTAGTGTAGATTCTAAATTGTTCAAATCATGACCCCCGGGAGTAGGGCGGGGCCACAATAGGAAATACAAGTTTTACATTGAAATATATAGGAAAAATCTTTAAAAATCTTCTTCTCAAGAACCACTGGGCCAGAAAAGCTGAAACTTATGTGGAAGCATCCTCAAGTAGTGTACACTCTAAATTGTTCAAATCATGACCCAGGGGATAGGGCGGGGCCACAATAGGGGGAATCCCAAGTTTTACATTGAAATATATAGGAAAAATCTTTTAAAATCTTCTCAAGAACCACTGGACCAGAAAAACTGAAACTTATGTGGAAGCATCCTGGGGTAGTGTAGATTCTAAATTGTTCAAATCATGGCCCCTGGGGGGAGGGTGGGGCCACAATAGGTATTACAAGGGGGGAGTCTGGTAATGAACAGCATGGCCAAAGTTACTCAGGTGAGCAATGTGGCCCATGGGCCTCTTGTTTTGAATTGAGAGAATGTAGCCTTTCAATCGAATTAAAATTAGATGTTCCGAACCCACTACCGCTTCTCAAACATCTAACAACATCCAATTCGGGGTCACGTCAGAGCGACCTTTCGATTAGCCAATGAAATTGCTGCCTCTGAAACCTTGGCTTATAGTTCGGATGCGTTTCTTTTTTTCACTGCCAAACCTAAACGCCCGAGGAGTTTCGTAGTAAACAAAATATGTATGGCAAAGGCTGTTCTATGTATGAATGTGACGTGCGTATAGTTTGTGCATTCTCGTTTGCGTTATTCAGGTAAGAATGCCAGATTGGCGGACTATACATTCAATTTATACCAAAATTACTTTAATTCAACATAAGACAGACTACTGAGCATCAATAATGTTAAGATGTAGCTGTGGAACTAATTATAGAATCGTATACAGAAGCTCAAATCTGATTGGCCAAAATTTTCATGTCGCTCTGTCGTGACCCCGAATGGGATGTTGTTAGATGTTTGAGAAGCGGTAGCAGATTCAGAACATCTAATTTTAATTAGATTGGAAGCCTTTCAACGGCCCCAATTATAGAAAATCGAGAGTCCTGGTTTAGCTCAAAGAAACTGTTCAAGATATTTTCATCAAACTTCAAATGCTTATGTATTGATATTTACATTTGCCATTGTCTTTCCTTATATGACAATACTAACAAAATTGGCATTAATTTTTCGATGAAATGAAGTTGGTCACGTGATCAGACCTTCTTGAGTATGGAAAGCAAACTGCACGAGGCATTTGGAAGGTCTAGACTGTGACATCACACATGTATGTTATGTTGCATTTTGATAACAAAGTCTAAATAGTGCATTTTTTCATTGTAACATGAATAAAAATAAAAATAAAAATATAAGATATCATTTTTTAGAGTTTCACTGGGATATGACATGAAGTTGGTACGTGTTGAAATCTACTATTATAACGCCCTTCAGGCATGATAGGATTTGAACACATGACCAACTTCATGTCATATCCAAATGAAACTCTAAAAATAATATCTTATTTCTTAAATGAGAGCTATTCAATTGCATAAACTTTTTATGCCCCCATAATAGAAGATTCAGGGGCATATAGTTTTTGCTCTGTCCATCTGTCTGCCTGTTTATCTGTTTGTTCAAACTCCAAGTTCAAAGGGTCAAAATTAATTGTGCCCATGGGAAGGTCTTGTCACAAGAAATACACATGTGAAATATGAAAGCTCTAGCACTAACCATTCAAAAGTTGTGGCCAAGGTTAAAGTTTTTCAAAAGTAGATCAAACACCAACGTCAAAGAAAAAAGGTCAAAACTGTTAATACACAAGGGAAGTCTTGTGGCAAGAAATACACATGTGAAATATGAAAGCCATAGCACCAACCATTCAAAAGTTATGGCCAAGGTTAAAGTTTTTCAAAAGTAGGTCAAACTCCAAGGTCAAGGTCAATTGGTCAACTTGTTGGTACCCAAGGGAAGTAATTGTCACAAGGAATACACTTGTGAAATATGTAAGCCGTAGCACCAACTATTCAAAAGTTATGGCCAAGGTTAAAGTTTTTCAAAAGTAGGCCAAACTCCAAGGTCAAGGTCAATTGGTCAACTTGTTGGTACCGAAGGGAAGTAATTGTCACAAGGAATACACTTGTGAAATATGTAAGCCATAGCACCAACTATTCATAAGTTATGGCCAAGGTTAAAGTTTTTCAAAAGTAGGTTAACTCCAAGGTTAAGGTCAAGGATCAAAATTGTTGGTATACAAGGGAAGTTCTTGTCACAAGGAATATACCTGTGAAGTATGAAAGCCCTAGTGCTTACCATTCAAAAGTAATGGCCAAGGTTAAATTTTTTTAAAAGTAGGTCAAACTCAAAGGTTAAAGTCAATGGGTCAAGATTGTTGAAACCCAAGGAAAGGTCTTGTCACAAGTAATACACATGTGAAGTGTGAAAGCCCTAGAAACAATCGTTTAAAAGTTATGGCCAAGGTTAAAGTTTGGTAAAATTTTGCGAAAGTGGGTCAAACTCCAAGGTTAAGAGGTCAAATATGTTGGTACTCAAAGAAAGGACTTGCCACAAGGAATACATGTGAAATATGAAAGCCATAGCTCCAACCAATCAAAAGTTATGGGCAAGGCTAAAGTTTTTGTGGACAAACAGATAAACAGACAAACAGGCAGACAGAACAGATGGACGGACAGAGCCAAAACTATATACCCCAAATGTTTGATTAAGGGGGCATAAAAAGGTACCTTTTTTCCCAATTAGGTGAGTTAATTTTCCTAGTAGATTTTCCCTCCTAAAAATTAAAGAACATATAATAAAATAGAAATAATGCGATTGTTTTAATTCATTATAATTAAATTCCTGCACTACTGTTTGTCTTTTAAGGTATATATCTACTAAGTAGATCTAGAACTATTAGTTTAAATTGAAATAATCCTTAGAATATCATGTTTTTTACCTTATGTCAAAAATCTTGACACAAACCCATTGCAGAGGTGTCTGAGAGAGGAACGAATGACAACTCTGCAAGGGAGATTGGGTGAAAATATGGTTAAGTAACTATGAGCCTTGTATTGACCAAACTTGCATGGATGATACGTCTAAGGATGCACCGTACCAGCCTTGCTTCGGATACTAGATTTGACCTTCATTTTCTGGATGAGTGTCCAGGTTAAAGTTTTTAACAGGTTCATTCTAAATGACTATAAGCTGTATGCTGATCAAACTTGCATAGATAATACACCTATTGTTGCACACCACCAGAATTGCTACAGATGCTGGGTCTGACTTACATTTTGGAGATAAATGACCAGGTTGATGATTTTGGAGCAAGCCCATTACCAACCCTGAAGAGGCCTGTCTGGACCAAACTTGCATTGATGATGCATCTATTGATGCACACTACCAGACTTGCTTCTGATGCTGGATTTGACACATATTTTTAAGTTGAGTGATCAGGTTAAAGATTTTGAAGCAGGTTCAAGAAATTATAAAGGCCTACCTGGACCAAACTTGCATGGATGATACGTCTAGGGATGCACACTACCAGACTTGCTTTGGATACTGGATCAGAGTACATTTTCCAGATGAGTGACCAGGTTAAGATTTTTGAGCCAGTCCATTCCTAGGTAACTAATGACCATAGGTGTGTGGATGATGCTTCAAGGGAAGCACACTACCAGACTTGTTTTGTATGATAGATTTGGCCTGCATTTTCCTTATGTCTCATGACCAGGTTAAAGAGTTTAGAGCAAATCCATTTCCAAGTAACTGCAAGCCCTATCAGACCAAACTTGCATAAATGTTGCATCTAGCGATGCAGACTACTAGGTTATTTGTTTAGTGTGGGAATTTGCTTTACTTGAAGATAACATTTGATAAGGTGAGCTATGTAATCTTTGATTACCAATGTTTTTCTTTCTTTTTTTTTTTGGTTATAATTTTCACCTGATATTTTGTTGTAGTCCTTGTAGCTCCAAGCATGATATCAAGGGCATTCACTTTTTCCAACAGTGGATCAACAGTTCACTTGAGAGTCGATATTTACCCATGTAAGTATATGTTTAATATTCCTGGTTATTGCTTCATTTTCTCATTGTTATTTAAAAGGATATGAAGATTAATCCATGAAATCATTGCTAAAATGTCTGATGTATCTTGAGTAAATTTAAATTAAGGAGGAGAAGGACCTTGAGCTGAAAAAATACTTGTCATTCAATTTTTTTCATATTTTGTATATTTCTAATTAAGTATGTCCCACATATCTTAAAGCAGTTATATCATTAGATTTCTAACCTTATTTTGGAGATATTGATTGACAAATACTATGCCCTACAGTATCTAAGTGGAGTTTTAATTCTCCATGTTTCCGTGTGCATTACTCTGTCCATAATGGGATTTTTTAAGCATACATAAAAAATATCAAAGTGGACATGTGTCTTTTAAAATATTTCAGAGTATACCTAGGATTTAAAATTCGAAAAAGCAAGTTTTGTCTATCACACTGCATCTGGATAGGGAAAATTACGCACTTTTTAAGACAACTTAAACAATAAAAAACGTAATTTACAAAAAATTCTATCATTCAATATTTTTTAATTTACGTTGAAATGCAAATCCTTCAAATTATTGATTAACTGTAAAAGTTTCGAATGATGAAGCTGACCTCCTTATTTCACAGGACATCGTTAAAGAGGACATAAGCGTGACAAAAACTTGTCATGTTACATTTCTCGGGTACGGGAAAAACCAACTATGACGTCACACGTAAGCTAAATAAGCAAAATAAGATATACCTACATAAGATTTCCGTCATCAGCCATGCAAAAATAATTTTTGTGTTCCCCGTTTCTCAAAATATTTCATCATATACTGATTATGACCTGTTTTTACATAATAATACCGCCCCTCTGTTCACCGAGTATGATCTTGCTGTACTAACAGATCGTGTATGACGTCACCGACTTGTTGGACGCGCAGTTTAGGGAAACAGAGGAGTGGATCAATCTTTTTCATAATTTGTTAATATTTACAAGAATGTTAAAACTGTTATTTTTTTTTTATATAAGATGGTAATTAAAGTTAAAAAATTGTCAAAAAATTATACAAGAACTGATGCTTTACACGTTTTGCACTTATATAAACGGAGACTATGACGTAGTAAAACAGAGTCATGTGACCATGTGTCCTTCATCCCCTTAAAAAGAAAACTTTGTGGCTTATGATGTAAACTAATTTTTTTGTTTTTTTGCTTGTTTGTTTTTCAAAATTAAAGTTGTATCCTTATTTTAAAAAATTTAAAATCACAGTTTTTTTCAATAACATCAAAACGTACAGTTTTTCTACACTTTATACCACCATTCCTCACAATAAATTAAAAAAAACTATGCTTTTTGATATCATAGAGTACAACTGCTTCTTCAATAACAATGGAACTGGGAAATTTTTGTATCTTATGGTTGGTTGTCAACAAAATTACTTTTGTTAAAAATCATTCCGATTCCACACACAAGTACAATGTACTCTGAAGTTGATATTCAAGGACGCTGGAATTCCTCATTGACAACATCTATGTAGTCTTCGGAGACCAGGTTTTCCAACAGACTGTTGGAATGCCAACTGGCACTTAGTCTAACTGAGCTCCTATATTAGCCGACCTGTTTTTATGCCCCGCCATGAATATGGCCGGGGCATATAGTGTTTGTCATGTCCATCTTCTCTCCTTCTGTCCTTCCACCCTTCCGTCTGTCTTTGCGTCACACTTTGCGTTTAGCTCAGTTCAAAGCTTAGTTTCAAAGAAACCATACAAGATATTGTTGTCAAACTTTATATGTGGATACATACTGATGTAAGGTATTCAACTGCATCAACATTTTTTGACCTTGACCTTTTTAGCTCACCTGAGCTGAAAGCTCAAGTGAGCTTTTCTGATCACCCGTTGTCCGTCGTCCGTCCGTCTGTCCGTCCGTCTGTAAACTTTTCACATTTTCGACTTCTTCTCAAGAACCACGGGGCCAATTTTAACCAAACTTGGTACAAAGCAACCTTGGGTGAAGGGGAGTTTAAATTGTTAAAATGAAGGGCCAAGTCCCCTTCAAAGGGGAGATAATCAAGAAAATACAAAAATTTGGTGGGGTCATTAAAAAATCTTCTTCTCAAGAACCACTGGGCAAGAAAAGCTGAAACTTATCTGGAAGCATCCTAAGGTAGTGTAGATTCTTAATTGTTCAAATCATGACCCCCGGGGGAAGGGCGGGGCCACAATAGGGAATCCAAGTTTTACATTGAAATATGTAGTAAAAATCTTTAAAAATCTTCTTCTCAAGAACCACTGGGCCAGAAAAACTTAAACTTACTTGGAAGCATGCTGGGGAAGTGTAGATTCTAAATTGTTCAAATCATGACCCCCGGGGGTAGGGCGGGGCCACAATAGGGAATCCAAGTTTTACATTGTAATATATAGGAAAAATCTTTAAAAATCTTCTTCTCAAGAGCCACTGGGCCTGAAAAGCTGAAACTTACTTGGAAGCATCCTGGGGAAGTGTAGATTCTAAATTGTTCAAATCATGACCCCCGGGGGTAGGGCGGGGCCACAATAGGGAATCCAAGTTTTACATTGAAATATATAGGAAAAATCTTTAAAAATCTTCTTCTCAAGAGCCACTGGGCCTGAAAAGCTGAAACTTATGTGGAAGCATGCTGGGGTAGTGTAGATTCTAAATTGTTCAAATCATGACCCCCGGGGGTAGGGCGGGGCCACAATAGGGAATCCAAGTTTTACATTGAAATATATAGGAAAAATGTTTAAAAATCTTCTTCTCAAGAACCACTGGGCCAGAAAAGCTGAAACTTATGTGGAAGCATCCTGGGGTAGTGTAGATTCTAAATTGTTCAAATCATGACCCCCGGGGGAAGGGCGGGGCCACAATAAGTACTACCGGGGGGGGGGGGGGGGGGAAATCAGGTGAAAAACAGCAAGGCCAAAGTTACTCAGGTGAGCGCTGTGGCCCATGGACCTCTTGTCTTTGACCTTGAGTCCACTTTTCTTAAATTAGTGTTAAGCTCAGTTTCAAAGAAAACATTCAAGATATTGTTATCAAACTTCATATGCTGATATATACTGATGATAGTTATTCAACTGCATCAACATTTTCTGACCTTGACCTTTCCTTTGACCTTGACCTCACTTTTCTTAGATTAATGTTTAGCTCAGTTTCAAAGAAACCATTCAAGATATTGTTACCAAACTTCATATGCTGATACATACTGATGATATTCAACTGCATCAATAATTTTATGCCCCGCATGAATATGGCCGGGGCATATAGTGTTTGTCATGTCCGTCTTCTGTCCTTCCGTCTGTCCTTCAGTCACACTTTGCGTTAAGCTCTGTTCAAAGCTTAGTTTCAAAGAAACCATCCAAGATATTTTTATCAAACTTCATATGCTGATACATACTGGTGAGAGCTATTCAACTGCATCAATATTTTTTGACCTTGACCTTGACCTTGAATTAACTTTTTCTTAAATTAGTGTTTAGCGCAGTTTTAAAGAAACCATTCATAATATTTTTATCAAACTTCATATGCTTATACATACTGATGTAACCTTTTCAACTGCATCAACAATTTTTGACCTTGGCTTTCCTTTGACCTTGACCTCACTTTTCTAAAATTAGTGTCAAACTTCAAATGCTGATACATACTGATGTAAGCTATTCAACTGCATCAATATTTTTTCACCTTGACCTTTCCTTTGACCTTGACCTCACTTTTCTCAATTTGTGTTTAACTCAGTTTTAAAGAAACCATTCATAATATTTTTATCAAACTTCATATGCTAATACATACTGATGTAACCTTTTCAACTGCATCAACATTTTTTGACCTTGACCTTTCCTTTGACCTTAACTTCATTTATTTTAAATTAGTATTCAGCTCAGTTTTAAATAAACCTTCTGAAATATTTTTATCAAACTTAATATGCTGATACGTGTTTATGAGAACTATTCAACTGCATCAAAGACATTTGACCTTGAACTTTTCTGGGACCTTGACCTCACTTTTCTTAAATTTACATTTTGCTTAATTTTAAAGAAACCATTTAAGATATATTTATGTAAGCTTATGCACTTATACATAATTTGGTGAGAATTTATCATCTATATCCAACTTTTTAGCTCACCTGAGCCAAAGGCTACATATTCCTATGTAAAAAATTGACCCTCTGTTGTAGCCCCATCCTACCCTCAGGTGTCATGATTTGAACAAATTTGAATCTAAACTATCTGAGGATGCGTCCATATTCATATGACTAATCATGGCCTTTGAAAAGAAGATTTTTATCCCCCGCTTTTACGAAAGTGAGGGACATTGAATCTCGTTCATCTGTCAGTCTGTCAATCTGTCAGTCTGTCTGTCTGTCTGTCAGTCTGTCACAAAAACTTAAACCTTGGTCATAACTTTTGAATGAGAAGAGATAGGGCTTTCATGTATCACATGTACATTTACCTGTGTCAAGACCTTTCCAAATATACTATGATTTTTGACCCTGTGACCTTGAAGTTTGACCTACTTTTCAAAAATTTTATCTTTGCTTATAACTTTTGATTTAGAAAAGATAGGGCTTTCATATTTGGTATGTGCATTACCTGTGTCAAAACCTTTCCAAACATACTTCATGACCTTGAAGTTTAACCTACTTTTCAAAAATTTTAACATAACTTTAAATTGGTCATAACTTTTGAATGAAAAAAGATAAAGCTTTCATATTATACATATATATTACCTGTGACAAGGCCTTTCCAAATATACTACAATTTTTGACCCTGTGACTTTGAAGTCTGACCTACTTTTCAGAAATTTTATCTTTGCTTACAACTTTTGATTGTGAAAAGATGGCTTTCATATTTGACATGTGAATTACCTGTGACAAGACGTTTCCAAGCATGCTATAATTTTTTACCCCTTGACCTTGACCTTCATGTTTCAAGTATTTTCAGGTAGTGTAGATTCAAGTTTGTTCCAACCATGACCACTGGAGGTGGGGCAGGGCCACAACAGGGGAGTCAAAGTTTACCATAGGAATGTTTTGGATATATCTTTAAAAATCTTCTTTTCAAGAACAGCTAAGCCATTATTAGAAATATTAATACAGAAGTATCCTCAGGTAGTGTAGATTAAAGTTTGTTCCAATCATGACCCCTGGGGGTAGGGCAGGGGCACAACAGGGGGGTCAAAGTTTACCATAGGAATATATAGGAAATATCTTTAAAAATCTTCTTCTCAAGAACAGCTAAGCCATTATTAGACATATTAATACAGAAGTATCCTCAGGTTGTGTAAATTAAAGTTCTAATCATGACCCTTGGGGGTAAGGCAGGGTCGCAAATGGGGGGGGGTCAAAGTTTACCATAGGAATGTATAGGAAATATCTTTAAAAATCTTTTTCTCAAGAACAGCTACTCCATTATTAGACATATTTTAAGATAATATTAATACAGAAGTATCCTCAGGTAGTGTAGATTAGGTTTGTTCAAATCATGACCCCTGGGGGTAGGGCGGGGCCACAACAGTTGGTCAAGGTTTACACATGAATATATAGATGTAATGGAGTAAAACGCATTGAAGACTTCAAATAGTGGAATGACCTGACAACCCTTGGAATGGACTAGCCTAAGGGTATATAAGGCAAAGCTTTGGGAAAGTCAGGCATTCGGAAGGTAGCTGAAGAAGTTGGATGATGAATCAGCAATAAAGAAGTTAAGGTATTCCATCATAATTTAGTTTTGTTTGTATTCTAGCCTCTGATTGGTTAATATCCAAAAAGGAACACAAATTATTTCTGTATAACCTGGTTTAGTATGGGGACACACACCCCTGACAACCAGCTGAATCATCTGTATCCATACAATCCTCTCATTTCCATGGAAAATTCCAGATTTAATAAATGTACCTTTAACTTCAAACAGTAATTCGATCTTACCACATGTAAACAAACAACAAGGCTGCTAGGCCTATGTATCAGTTTTTACCTCCCCTCGCTTCCCATCACTTCCGTTACTTCCGTTACTACGGTTGTATTATTGAGCGGCAAATTTGAACTAATAAAAAGTAACGAAATTTTACACCCATAATTATTTAATGATTTTAAAATTAAATTATAAGGAATGACTCTAATTCTTGGCCAAATTATTCGAGTATAACCTGGTTTGGGTCAGTTTACGCTGTTTTATAATCCGCTTTGCGGGTTATAGAGCGTAAACTGACCCAAACCAGGTTATACTCGAATAATTTGGCCAAGAATTAGAGTCATTCCTAAACTAATAGCAAAAGATTCAATGAAATTGAATACATAACAGATGTGTAGGTGTTGAATACGCAGTATATTTAGACATAATTCCCATTTATTACTATTAGCACATAAGGGTGGGATGTGTCCTAATTTATGACCTTGAATTTTGGTAAGAGTTATCTCCTCTGTTTTTAATTAATAAAAAAAAAATCAATTTAAAACAAAAAATTTTCCCTGGTAAAAAATATCATTTTCAATTGTCATTCTATTTCTAATAAGTTTTAGTGCATTTTTTCACTACAGTATTTATTGATATTCTTATTATTTGAATTTTTATTTTTAAAAAATTGCTCCATAGACTTCAATGCAATCTTTGTTAAGTACTTAAGTTCTGGGTGTACTAAATCTGAAGAAGATTGAGACAACTGGTTCTTATCTATCAATGGGAACCTAGGGGAGATTAAGTACCTTACCCAGTCCCCATCTCTAGATGAAAGAGAAATTTAAGTACTATGTGATATACCCTCAGACATAGCTGTCCAATCATTAACTCAGACAGAGTAAAAGGAAAACCTATATATCCCTTGTAAGAACCTGGTCATACACATTACATAGGAAATATCTTTGAAATCTTCTTCTCAAGAACAAATAAGCCATTATTAGTCATATTTATACAGAAGCAACCTTAGGAATTGTAGAATCAAGTTTGTTCAAATCATGACCCCCCAGGGGTTGGGACACGACAGAGGGTCAAAGTTTTGCATAAGAATATATAGGAATCATCTTGAAAAAATCTGCTGCTGAAGAACAGCAAAGCCATGATTAGTCATATTATTATAGGAGCATCCACAGGTAGTGTATGAATTCAAATTTGTTCAAATTTATGGTGCTGTGGGTAGGGTGGGCCACAATGGCCAATCAGAGTTTTTTACATAGGAATACATAGGAAAAAAATCTTTAAAATTCTTCTATTTAAGAACAGCAAAGCCTTGATTAGTAATATTGATATAGAAGCATCCTGAGGTAGTGTAAATTTAAGTTTGCCCCCCCCCTAAAACTTTTCAATATATTGAACTGATTTTTACTTCTTCCTAGCCAGTGTGCTCAGGTGAGCTATGTGGCCCATAGGCCTCTTGTTGGAGATAACGTCTTCCAACAATCTGTCGGAATTTCCATGGGTACCAATTTTATCTGTCCATCATACAAAACATGACATACAATCAAGACAGTTACAATTTCATCCCAACCACTTAGACACCGAAAACAGGGGACCAAAATTCTTTGAATTTGTTTGTATTTACCTTTACCTTCCCAATGACCTTTGTCTTTACTTAAAAAATAAAATGCTTTCTTTGGTTGTTAGTAAGGGAATTAATGTTGCAGCTGTTGCAGCAAAAATGCATAACCAGCGTAAGCGGGTTATGTAATTTTTTTTCTGCAATAGCTGCATTGTTAATTCCCGTACTAACAAAGAAAGAAAGACAATTTATTGTATATATTTATATCTGTACAAATAATCATTTAAAGTAGGATTTAGTAGATGAAATATTGTCTTATTGATATGTACGTCATTGTACGTTTCATTGATGGGAGAGCCACTGCTCAATAAATCTGTAGAGGTGAGCGGTGTTTACTAGCTGATAAACGGCAATGGTTTTCTTAAGAAATAGAGGAGATAATATTTAATGGATGTAAATATCATTCATTGTGTGTAAAACTCAGTTTTAAAGGAACTATTCAAGATATTTTCTTTAGACAAGTTTTCATGTTACATTACCACTGAACCCTGGGTGAGGCATTCCTATGGACATATTTGTAGCTTCATCATACACAAATAATCATTGATTGCTGTTTTAGCATTTGCTCTTTAATTTCAGATGCCTTTCCTGCCACAAACAGATCAGCTGGTCTTTTATTCCTCCTCCACCATGTCTATTTATAAACCTTTGGCACATGGACATAAGAATGGAATGTGTACCTCCAGAGATCCACATTCTAAATCAGATATACAGATTGGGTGCCATCTATATTAATGCAAATAAGCATTATACTGTCTGGGTCAGGAGGCCTGAAGGAATGACATTTTATGATGACAGCAATGTGGATTCACAAGACAAGTACTCAGGAAGATTTGATTATAGCAAGGAATTTCCAGGACGTGGAAAACCATGCTTGGCCTCTTACTACAGTGTACATTGCTGATAATAATATTGTTGATAATTGAAAACATTGGAATAAAATGCTATTTATTTAATCACTTCTGTGCCACATGGCCGATTTTAATCCGATCGCACAGTTGCGTAGAGTGCCACGGGGCCAATTTTGAACCTATTTCATTGAAATGAATTGTGGTTATGTATTTCTTTTACTTTTATCTAACGTGAATAATCATTTAGCCTCAGTAAGTTTTATATTCCATAATATTGGAGATTTCATGATTTATTTGTAGAATAACTTGAAAATTTCTGGCAAATATTAATGAAATAAAATTCATGGCACTGACGATTCCAAGAATTTTTTCTGATAAATGAGTTGTTATTCATAATGTACTGTAGAAGTTTGGGCTATACGGACCATCGGCCTTGGTAGCTCAGTGGTAGAGCATCTGACTTGTAATACAGGGGTCCCGGGTTCGATTCCTGGTCCAGCCATATATTTTCTTTATGCATTCCTCCTTTCCTACTACATATGATGGCCAGTGTGAGTGGCCTTGTTTAGGGTTATGTATAAATTAGTAAGTCCTAACACGCCCATGAACTTGTGTCTTCGAGGTCGAAGACTGTTTAAGGAGGAAGAGATTTGGAAATTCGGGCTATACGGACCATGGATATCTACCTAGGTAGCTCAGCGGTAGAGCACCTGACTAGTTGTGCAGGGGTCCCGGGTTCGATTCTTATCCAGCCATATATATATTTTCTTCAAGGATTCCTCCTTTCCTACTTCAGTACTACTAATTTTTTTTTGGCAGTATTTTGCAAAAGTAAATGTATATTGTACATGAATTCATTCTGATTGTATTCTTCATACTACTGAAAATTCAGTATAGACATACACTTGTCTTTTATTACAGCAACGGTGAGGGGTAGACTTGACTTTACCTGTCCCAAGATCTGAAAGATACGTGCACCCATTGCACTATGACGTAAGATTTATGTCATTCAACTGATAAGGGTAAGTCTAGCACACACTCGACTGCTAATAGGGTTAGTCTTGCGCCGACCCGAGAGATAAGGGTTAGTCCTTGCACAAGTATTAGACTGATTATGGTTAGTTTCGCACCCATTCAAGAGATTGGGCTTAGACTTCGCACACTATAACTATTTCACTGATTAGGGTTAGTCTAGCACCTGCCTGGAAGATTTGGGTTAGTCCTCACATACCATCCATTTGCAGGGATGGGGTTATCGTAATCAGTAATCGTAATCACCTGTAATTGATTACAGTTTGCTGTGTTATCAAGAGTAATCAGTAATCATGCATTTTTGTGATTACAAGTAATTATACCCCAGCTCCAAAGGACAACAAATTTTGGTCACAGTTTTCTCAGCAACAACTCATCGCAGATGCTTAAAATTTTAGCACACTCTTTGTTTAGGCATGTCATATGGTGGGATTCATTTTTGTGCGATTGCGATGTCAACTTCCTGTTAATCCGTGCGTCTGTCCATACCATACGTAACAAATTTTGATCGCAGTTTTCTCAACAATTACTCATCGCAGATGCCTGAAATATAAGCACATTCTGTTTAGGCATGCCATATGGTGGGATTCATTTTTGTGCGATTCCAATGTCAACTTCCTGTTAATCTGTGCGTCTGTCCATACCATAAATAGCAAATTTTGGTCGCAGTTTCCTTAGCAACTACTCATTGCAGATGCTTGAAAGTTTAGCACGCTCTCTGTTTAGGCATGCCATATGGTGGGATTCATTTTTGTACGAATCCGATGTCAACTTTCTGTTTATCCATGTGTCTGTCCATAAATGATCTTGTGTATTCAAATCAAAGCGGGGGTATTATGAGAGAGCATTGGCTCACAGACTTCTTGTTTAATCAATTACTCCGAAAAAAAGTCTTGTAATCATCGATTACTTTTTGATTACAGTGGTTAAAAAAAAGAGAATAAAATCATGGTCTTTCATGATATTCAGTGCATATTTTTTTCAGTCTGCAATTTTGTTTATAAGCAAAAATTATTTTGAAAATGATAGGCTATATATAGAATTTTTATAATCAGGTCTCCTTGTTTTGTTGACCATGCACTCACTGTAGGCCTTTCAACTGCCGCTAGGGTTCGATGTAAAGAACAATAACTCATTACCGAAACTTGTTTACAGCGGGTCCGAGGTAGTCAATTGTTTTTAAGCATGTCAAGTTTTAGCATTTCCAAAGTTCTCCTTCACTGTCAGCGGAATCCAGAGGTTTTTAAATTTAGCGCAAATATGATGTAGTTACCGACACTGTACAATAATACACAAGTGAAATTTTAAATAAAATTATAAAGTGGAATCTACCCCCCCCCTTCTTAATTTTAATTTAAACAATATTTTATTCACAGGTGTAAGAGTGAATAGGATTGGGCAGCAGGCTCAGCCTATTTTAGCCCTCTCCCTACATCAAGGTCAAGGCAAGTACATAGTAAATTAATTATTAAAGCAAAAGTAAGAATGTACAAAAGAAGAAAGCAAAAACAAAAATGAACAAAGTTACAGAAGGCAAAAGAAGCAAAATTAGAAAAGGAAAGAAAAAAGAAAAATAATAAAAAAAAAAAATAAGCAAGAGTACAAAGTAGTACCGGTTTGGAAATATTCAGAGTATTACAATATACCACATATGTATATGACAGTGATTATATAAATCGCTTTGTTGCTACAAATATTTGTATATTAATATCAAGTCCATGATTAGAACTACCATTTAACAATAAATCACTTTCAGATATATGGTCACAATTTATAATATTATGTATTGATTGA